>NW_010291795.1:0-31553 GCF_000700745.2 Antrostomus carolinensis | reverse complement strand
GAGAGGAGAGGAGAGGAGAGGAGAGGAGGCTTATATGAAATTAAAATTATTTAAGTGTGTTTTATTAGAGGTGTGCACCAGTTAAGGGAGCTTAGCTGCAGGTTCACTTAATTGAATGGGTGTATCTTTTGAAGCAGTGATTAAAACTTACTCCCAATCCGCTTTCCCCCACTTCCCTGAATTTCTACCCTGAGTATCTTCAGTTAATCACTTCTCAAAGTTGCTAATAGTGTTCATCTCTTCTTTAGAAAATACTGCTTCTCATTTTTGATGAAAATGAGCAAAATCACAATGGCATAAAGAGGACAAAAATTTGATGGATATTTTTACATGGAAAAATTTTTCTGTCACACCACTCTCACCCCCTCCTACACTTCCTTTGAAGGCTGAGAGTCCTTTCATATACTGCACTTAGGAATAATTTCTGGCCAATCAAAGTGACAATGACAAAAAAGCTCTTCACTTCAAGATACATCAATCATCTGCATTGTTCATGGCTGGGTAAGAATCTGAACATGGAAGATAGGAACTTAAAAATTGCTTCTGGATTAGTGAATTGTTGGGGATTTGGGACACTTCGCCAAAGTGCTTTTTTGTGTGTGAATTAGCAGTTGAATGGCAAGAGAGATACTCAGAAATGCTATGGGTCGTGCAGGGTGTGGTGAACTGAGATAGTGCTTTCTGTAAGTATCATGACCACCTTTCAAATGACAGTATCTTCATGCCACATAACATACTCAGTATGGGCAATGGAATGTGTCCATGAATTGGACAGCTATGAATCATTTACATGTTAATAAGTATTATGTTAATCACTTTTATTATTTTAACACAAAATTTTAAATTCTGTGTTAAAATTTAATTCTGTTTGCTGAATTCTAGGCTTTCACAGTCATAGTTTATGAGCAGATGATGGTTGTCATATACTGTAAAATGAGACCACAGGACAAAAATAGAAAAAAAAATAGACATTTCTGTGAAACTTAAATTAATCTTCCCACTGAAATCAGGTTACTGACTTCTTAGCTATTTGACATACATTTATTCCAATTACTTTCAATTATGCAAAAACAAATGTAAATGAATATTGAAACATGGATAAAGGAACCATACTCATTGTCTGTGATCACTAGGCATGATTTTCATCTAAAGTGATTAGTGGAACTTGTAGACAGTCCACTAAAAATTGCAAATTATCTCTCCTAAACAATCAGTTCCATTGGGTAGGCTTCATAATATGACAGACCATAAATAGGTTAATATGCTTTGAATTTTCTAATGAATGTTGACATGTCCATGTTACTTTTGTTATGACCATTAATAATGTGAAAGAACGGAGACTCTGCTGCTTCAACTCTGAACTTCACGATTTTATGTTCCAGAAAGATTCACATACTAAAATCTTTAGAAATGTCTCCTCGTCTTCTGTGTTATGGCATATCCCTTGCTGATTTCTGTGTTGTGTTCTTGTGAATTAAGAATTGCTAGAAACAGAAACAAACAATCTGGATCACAGCCCATTTAGACAGTTACCTGTCCTTTCCATCAGAGAAAATCTGCATCATCCTTTGGATATATTGTTTCTTGGATATAGTCTCTCTTGCTACATTGACTGTTCTCCATAGTAAAGACAGTGTCAATAATTCATAAAAATGTGTGGGGAACTGTATGCTTATAGATTCATCCAAAAAGAAAAGTGTCTGCTATAGGTATGAATCAGATATTTAGCTAACATCAAATTATTTCAGTTTTGGATATGGCTGTACTTCAGATTTCAGTGCAGCTAATGTAGACAGAATGAGCTTTCTTACTGAGTTTACCCAGCTGCTGGTTTGCAGTTTAACCTTGTCAGCATAGGGCTGAACAAGGATGGAAGCTACATTTTAAGAGGCTTTATTTAGGAGTAGTAGTAGTAGTACCAGTAATTAGTATTAGTATTTTATTTGGCATTATATTTGACATGTTATTTGACAGTACTTAGGGCCATGATGCTATATTGTACTGCAAATAGGCAAAGAGCAGAGTTAAAGTGGGGGAGAGAAATGAGAATGCAGAATTACTGACTTAGTGATTAATGGGAAAAAAAAATTTAAAAATTACTTGTTCCTAAGCATAGATGTGTTTTAAACAAAATTTGAAACACATGTATATATTACATTTTCAGTCTGGGATCAGAGCATTTAGTCCAATAAATCTGATTCGGTTCCTGTTAATGTCATTCATTGAGAAAAGATAAAAGCAAATGCAAATAAGAGACTCGTCCAAACATAAAATATTTTGGAAGTGGGTGAAGCAAAGAATTTCTTCATCCCTACAGCCAGTCATCATGTTTCTTAAATTAACATGTTTTATCTGCCCCAACATTTATCTTGCTTGTCTAATTATTTGGCCTATTATAACATTGACCAAAACAGTCTTGTGAAATCATGCTTAAATATTTATTTCATTTGATTCAGGGAATAAGAAAAGACTTACCATAAATGCTGAGGATGATGCTGGAGGATATACTCTGTCCTAGATTTCCAACAACTTCAAAACCGCTACTTCTGGATTGCTTCTTCCTCTAAAATTAGCCTTGAAAACTTCTGTTTCAGCACATCTGGAGGGGAATCTATGTGTTCAGTTTTGTTGCTTACAATTAACACAAATATGACCTTCCTCTATAAACTTTCAGACATCTACATTTTTGCACTAAATATATGGATTAAAAGTCATATTTAGAGGCACTTCCTCCACTGTGCACCCAATAATAGTGCTTCATAGGTGTCTAAATTAAATAGATATTATTCCATCCAAGTACAGGATTATAGGATATACCAGGCATCTGCCTTCCCCTACTCATTTCAGTGAGAAATGTTTCTCTGCAATGCCCCAGCCATGTCAATAATGGTAAACATGCTTTCTTATTCTGGTCTAGATATTTTAATTTCAGGTTTTTCTCTCTGTTCTGCTTATGAAGAACAGTGGAGCTGTCGTACATTTTTTTCCTTTTTTTTATATCTTTCTCTGGTTACTTGTCTAATTCATATAATTCATGTTTGCAGCCAGTTTTTTCTGTCTTTCAGTTTATTTCCTGTCCTGCCAGCAGCGTTTTATTTCTAAGGAGCCATAAGCCAATGTGGTGGTAGTTAATTCTGGGCTTAGCTCGTTTCTGATTCCACGTGAAGAACACTTCTTTTATCTCTCATTTAAAAATTTTTTGTCCTGTTTTTAACAGTGGAATCTAACAGATTTAGTATTGCTTCTTGTGACCCATGTAAAAAGGTATATTTTATAGCTGGACAGTAGTTGACTCTCAGTGCCTTTGGATTTATCCCCCCGAAAGCTTTTCATTGTTCTGTTTTTTAGTACCTTTTTTAGCCAGTACATTCTCCATCATGAACTTTATGGTAAACAGTATCCTAGTAACAGAAGAAATTGGCTGTTGAACTCAGAAAAAAATATTAGCTTGCATTGTATTTCCAACAAAGAGCAAGCTGGAGGCAAGCTTACAAATATCTGATGGACACAGACCGAAATTACGGAATGGGAAAGACTGGAGACATCTGGCATTTAAAACATATACAAGATTTTTGTTTTAGACAATTAAATATATTGACAATAAGAGGGAAGTATTATACATAGCTCAGTCTCTGTTTCTTCTGTTGACGAAGGGTCTCACTCAGCAAAGTTCCTCAACACGGTGGGATGAAGAAGACAGCTAAATTGCAAGTTTGTGTACAAATGCCTTGCTGCACTAGGATCTTCTGCTTGTATTCTTACTAGACATGTACTTCATCATGTGATAATACAGAATATTAAGAAATAAAATCCATTAAGGTGCTGCAACTAGCTTTATATCCAATATAATGTAGGGCAAATATTTTTAACATAAGAAAAAAATCTCTAAAAAATGCTTAGCAGATGGAGCCTTAAAATAATTTTTCATGCATAATTCAGAGCATTTTATTTGTTTTCTTGTCTAAGAAGTATTTCTGAAGATACAAGAAGATGGAAAATGCACGATATGCATATAACAAGTTAAACTTTTTAACATGGCAGGTAAACATTCAGTATTGTAGAGACTGACAGTTGTATATTAAATATCACGTCTTTTTTCCAGATGCTGAGCAGTATTCTTTGAGTCAAGTTCTTTCAACACAATCATAATTGATGTTAACAGAAAATCTGAATTGGAAAAAAAATTACTGTTGGCAAAACTCTATTCTAATTGAAATATCTCACCCTCGTAAAATAATCAAAATGTTGGCACACAAAATTATTAATACGACTTTAAAAACAAATTGCTTGACCTGTGTAATGATGACACTTCTTTTAAATACTTCCAATAGGATATTTCTTCATTGATTTGCAAAGCCTGGTAGAGACAAAAGAACTGAAGGTCAGAGCCCAAAAAACCAAGCAAGCAAACAAGCAAACAAAGAAGCTTAGCCTTTAAAAAAGTATTTAAAATGAAACAGGCATTTAGTTGGCAAATTCTAATTGTTAAAATCTCCATTTGAGTACTGCTGGAAGCACTTCAGTCTCACTTTTTAAAAAAGATTTTAAAGATTCCAGGAGACAGAAGTGGGATTCAACTCCTTAAACACAGATGTCTTGAGATTTATACTGCTTACACTGGTTAGCCTATGCCTTGCTTTTTAATCTATGAAAAGACAAAAAAGAATATTCTTAGGCATGACTGATATAATCTTCACATAGCCATACAAGCTGGGCTAGATGCATCTTGTTTTTCTCTCCCTGGGTAGAAATGGAGGGAAGATCAGTTTTAGATGTCTTCATTGTAGGTGTATGAACTTAAATAAGATAAAACTCACACCTACAACTACACTTCTACATACAATGATTTTTAAATCCTTCCAGAGCCAGGGAATACATCATCCCTACAACATCTAAAGACTCTGATTCTACTTTCAGAGCACTCCTAGCAATGCAAGATTGTGGCTCTTCGTGTAAAAGCACAGTTTTCTTTCAAACCCTGGCATCAAAGAAGACGGACAATTTTTTCGAGCATTCCCTCCTCGACATATTTCTAGCTAGGACATGTAGTTAAAACAAAGTTTCCCCAAGCAGCTGGCTGGGTGTGACACAAGGGTGTGCAAGGAGAAGCACAATGCACTTTCTGCCCTTCCTGTACAAGCTTTGCCACTCTGCAGGAAAGACTCCTAGACTCATCGGGTCAGGGAGCAAGTAACAGAGATAGAAAGTGACTTTGTAGCTATAAGGTACGTCCCTCTCTGCTCCAGAGGCAATCTCTGTACCTCGTGATTAAAAATACTTAATCAGTCTTGAAGCTTCATAGCAAAGCTGTCACCACAACCCAGGTGAGTGTCCTTACCGCTAGGGAATATTACCCTCTTCCTGATTCTCTGGATTTAAAATTGTTTTCTACTCAGTGGCAGTTTCAACTTGAAGAGTGATTTTTTTTTTTCATTCCCAGTCTATACACTGTGCTAGATCTTGATTTCACCTTTCAACCTCCCGATAACTTTCTTGCCTCCTCTAAACTGGCTTGTAGATGCGTGCTCTGACAAACTTCACAATCTTCTTTTTTAAAAATAAAAAAATTATAATAAAAAAATTAGGCACCATGTGAAGTTGCCCTTGTCCATTTGGTCCCCTGACTCTGTACCTTCTCCCCTAGTAAAGCAAGGCCAGCCAGTACAGAATGAGATCATGGCTGGGGCCCAAAGTCAGTGTCAGAAGGTGGAAAGTAAGCCCAAGGCCCCAGTCTGTAAACATATTTTCTGTCTCCTAAAAGGCTCCCTTATGCTGCCTCTTTCTTGACTATGTATTCCTTTGGCTTTCTCAGGCTAGTGTAACTACACAGGCTCCTTTCAGGAAAGCTAAAGGTTCAGTATCCTGAGAATCAATTGGATAAAAGTTTAAGCCACGTCTTATGTAAAGAGGGTTGGTGCCTTACGAGTCTCTGATCAGCAAAGATTTACTGGTAGCTAGATTTCAATGAATAGCAAAAATTCTGCTGCAGTTTGCATTCCTTTCAAGACATAAGAGGAACTTCGGTTTAATCAAGTACAATTCCTCAAGAGGCTCCTATGACATTGTTGCCTTTCTATGGGTTTACCTAAGAGAGTTTTATGGATGCAAACCATTTCTTTGCATAAAAAGAGGTTGTTATACCATTAGATCAAGGTGATTTTCCATTAAGATCTGGATCCTGGCTTTAATCTGTGAAGGCCAGAGTCTGGATCTCAATGAACGACCACCTTGATTCATTTTATGGTGTAACGATCTTTGATGCAAAGAAAGGGTTTACATTTTAATTAAACAATCTTAGGTAAATCTGTCAAGCCAATTTTTTAAAGTGAAACTGCATTCCCCAACACGGGTCTGGAGAGCAAAAATCGGAAACATAGGAGATACGTGACACTGAGCATAGGTTTAAAATGTGAAAATGGCATCTCTCTACATAATCTGAGTGCTTAAAAACTGATGGGCAAAACTAAATGTCTACAACATTAATTTAGTGTACATTAATGCAGCTGCCTGAGCTCTAGCAAAAGACTGTTATCATAGTCATTAATTTCCAGAAAGGGCAGAATGCCATCTAGCTGCTAGGGATGGCCTCTCATGACTGAATTTTGTTGAAAGGTAATCAAAGAGGGTTGTCATTCAGTAGCATAAATCTTAGTAAAAGAGAATATTTCCCTTTATTTTTAGTAAGTATCATAGGGGAGAAGGATGGGGCATGAAGCAGCTCCTTTTGCAGACTAATATGCTTTTTAAAGGCTTGGTGAGTGAAGACATGTCACTGGATGACTGTGCTTTTCATATGTATCAGACAGGGGGGCATTAGGATCTAAAATTCCTATTCTAACAATCTCCCTGGAGCTTAAACAGTTATCTGGACAGTGGCATTAATCAGTTACTTCCCAATGCATTACATATGACAGTGTAAGGTTGACAATTATAAAACAATCAGCACATTTTCCTAAACATGAATATTTTGTCTGTTAGGCAGGATGTATGATATAAAAGACAAATATAAGGGAAAAATGAAAGAACTTCTCACACATGGTAGAAAATTCTAGTATTCTTTTTATCACTATTAGCACATGTAAATAAATTTTAAAGTTGGGGTTCTTCTTCTTCATAGCTTGTTTTTTTATTTGTGATCAATGAAGACCATATAAAACCGAAGTTATACTCTTGCAGTCCAGTTTGAGTCCCTAAGGCTTTTGAGATGCTTTGTGTCTAACCTTTTGTAATAAATATTGCTACCCACAGCAACCTCGTATCAAATTCTCCTAAAATAAGTGTCACAATGAAGAGCTCTGTCTTATAATTTCAACTACTCCACAGTATTTTTCACATAAATCAGGTACAATGAAATATTATTTGCATAAAAAGGTTTCATTATTTGATAACTGTAGAACAAATAATGTTTGAAGGATTTTTGTAACTAAGCTGACCATATATGCAAAATGTGTTCTCTTCAAATATAGTTTTCTTTTTTCAAGGAAAACACCTGTGGTACCATTCTTTTATAGATAAGACTAACATTAATCTGGATAGGGAATCTAGCATGTTTTACATTAAAGGAATGTTTTTAAGTATTCAGGAGATGCTGTATAAGCATTGCGAGGCCTATAATCCACATCCTGCAAGGTCTGCATTTCATAACTCTTACCAGTACAATTAGAGATCTGAGGATAATCAAGTTAGTTTTTATCTTACTAGCCAGCATGGTGCAGGCTTCAGTGGGAGTGTGGAATTCAACACCTTTCCATATGCATAATAAACCTTATTGCTGAACCTTTTGTTTGTGCAAGCACACTGCTCTCAGTACAGAACTAACAGATTAAAGATATCATGCGTAGCATTTAGAACAATTTGTAACATCCTTTGTTTGTTTTACAGGTGAAGTTTTAGGCAGATTCTTATTGCTTTTGATGTAAATTAAAGCTAACAAGAACAACAAAACGTTTTGGAAAAGCCACGTGATCTATCAGGGTGTTTCCAGGACTCTCTGAATTATTTGCATTTTTAGCAGTCTGTAAAACTGGGAATCCCTAGAGCGTGGCTCAGGTCTTCTGGTCTTTCAGGGAACAAAATGTGTGACTGTTGCTGTCTTCGGCCCAGAGCTTCAGTTTAAGATCTGTCACCTCCTGACTGATGATTCAGGAGTAGCCTGCTTGGTGTGTTTACTGAGGCAAGGGGTCCTGCATCCTGTGGGCCCCAGCAAATTTCCACCTGACAGTCTGACACTGAAGGATACTGCTGCAGAATGCACTGCAGCCCTGACAGACCCAGAGGAACCAGCAATTCGTAGGCCTCCGTCTTCAGGCTGGAGATAATCCCCAAAAACCATTTGCTCCCTGGTTGTTCCCAGTGCAGAGTTTTGGTGTGCCAGCCTGTCCTCCTGCCCAGGTGGCCAGGCACTCTGCTCGTAGTGTACTAAGGCAGGGTGGATTCCTCTGGAAAGTGAGCTCCTCAGAGTGTATTTCAGATGCTGCACAGGCAATGCCAGAGGAAAGAGAAATGACAGAGAAGATTAAAAAGCGTCTTATGCACAGAACTATAATGTCCTAATGTGAGTCAAAAACTTCTATGTTTATTATATGTACTCTATTAGAACACAGGATTTTTGTAGCTATGTTTGACCTCTTTTTCTTTCTTTTTCCATTTGTTCCTGTATCGGGTGACATCTTATGTGAAATTCTCTACATTGTCCACACATCTGAACACTCAGATCTCACATTATTACAATGTGAAATAAACTATTCCTGGCAAGTGATATTCTAACTGAGCTGTGAAGGATACAGACTGTATTCACTGAGTTCTCTGAAAACTTTCAGTTGGATTTCAGTGTTTTCTTTTTCTTTTCTGAAACAGTAATTTGAGGCAAGTCAGGACATCTCTATTTTTAAGAGCCAGGAACCTGTGACATCTAGTCCCCAAGGGAGAAATACTATTTAAATAATTCCATGTAGTCTCCAATGTCTGCTAAAAGAGATAATAAATATAATTAGAAAAATGTGACTAATATTTTTCTCTGAATCCCCAGTGTGCATCCTTTTTAGTCATCTGTTCTCTATCCTCCAAGTACCGATCCCACTTGTGCTAAAACATTAAGCACAGAACCTGTCTGCAAACCTGAAGTATCTTATACCTCCTAGTACAGCGGAACCTCCTATATCCTAGTTTTCCAGCTCTTAAACTGTAACTTCTGTAGAGAAGGTGCCTTATCGACTAGAAGGTGCACCTTTATCAGCTTACCACTTTCAGCATTTTTTGTCCTTTCAGTGTTCCCAACAGCTAGGGAAATACTGTTACCCTTCTTTGGGTGCAGAGGAGGAACTGAGAAACAGAGTTAAATTACTTGCACTGGGCCGCACAGGGACTCTGTGACAAACTAGGATGTGATACTGTTAAATACTACTGTTGAGGAAAACATCCTCCCTCTGAAGCTTAACTCCCAGTTTCAAATGACATATTCTACAAAGAGGCACTATGTTACAATATAGATGTTCATTAAATGCTAGATTGAAAGTCAGTCTCAAAGTATCAGGGCAGCATACTCTCCTTGAGTCTTCCTTGTTAATAAATTGTGAATCACGTATATACTGTCAGTAACCTATTGTAAAAAACAAAACTTCTCCTTGTTAGATACATTCCATACAAAAATGGTATATTGGGCTTCTCATTTTATTTTGCAGATAAACAAGACTACTTTAATTACCACGATCTGGCATGCCATCTCCAGAATAGAAGGTACAGTACTGAAAGGTATAAATACATCTGCAATACAGGGAAGTTTTATTTTAGGCATTAAATGAAATGGCATAAACATAGAGTATGAAAAATACTGCCCCATTCTTAACAGAATCTTTCTTGAAGGAACAATTATAAAAATGGATTTCAGATTTTACTGCTTAAGTCAAAATATTAAATGTTGTACTAAATTGTATTTTGGAAAATATGAAGCTTGTGCCATAAACAAAAAATTACTTATATTATTCAGGGTGTCTTAGGTGTGTTTTAATGTCTTAGATTTTGTAATGCAAAGTTAAACCTTGCTAGACCTTAAGAAAGTAGGAGGCTAGCAGAGTCAAGGAGCCTTAAAAGTCAAATCTTTTCAGAAAGATGACTTTTCATTTTCTGATTCATTAGGGTAAAACAGCCATCGTGATCAATATGACAAGCAAAGGGGAGGACTGAGTGGCAAAGCAATAGGTAGAAAAGTGTTTGAGGGATGTGGACATTTTAAGAAAGGAGATAGAGAGATGGCACCAAAAGCCAGGGATAGTATGAAAGAAAGGCCATATTCAAGCAAGAAGAAATCAGAGCAGTAGAAAAATGATAATTTTTGATACCTCAGTCAGGCAGCACAGAACAGCTGCTGTGCCTAACAGAACAAAAAATTCCTGCACCTGCAGAAAGAAAAGAAAGAGCAGCAACATCGCATCTTCCCAGTGAAAAGAAGTAGATGTGGATATCCTTGAGAATATAAATTGAGATTCCCGTTAAGGTCACAGCCCAGCAACCTTGGGAACAAGACAGATCCAATGACACCAAACACCTTGTTTGTATACCTAACAAACAGCATATTTTTGCCCATACGTTTCAGTAGGAGTATTTCCTTGAAAGATTTTGTGTAAGTTGCAGCAGAGCTGTGGAGGTTGGAGAGAGCACCCCCCAACACCTTGGTGCTCAGTGCCGGGACAGCTGGCACCCTGGCCACAGCCCAGGCTGCCCACCCACTGCAGGGGGAAGCACGCAGGCACCAGCACTGTGCCCCAAAGGGTTCTTGGGCCACATGGTAAAGACCAAAAATTTGGGATGTATGGATCCTGCTGTGATGTTGAGAGGCAGCCACTGACTTTTGCAGAAGAGCACTTGCATTGAAACAGTAGTTATCTTTCTTCCTAAGTTTATGTAGTACATTCAGTGATTAAACAAAGAGGGAATTATGCCACATGAATAGGCATCTGACAGCTTTCCAGGTATGGTATAAACAGTCCTGAGTGGTTATCGGGGAAACAGCTGAACAGACCAAATTTATCAGCACACACAGGACTTCGCTGCCTACAGAGAGCTTGCAGAGAACACGTTTAAGATACACAATCATGAACACAAGGTGAAACATCAAAAATAGGACTTCAAAGAAAAAGTACAACATTTCCCAGGACAGACATCTGGATATTGTTGAGGATGAAATTTTGAGTGAAACTGCAGCAGAAAAATCAAATAAAGCCTAGGTTTTACAGACAGAGAAATACACCATATATCACAATATATATTTTATAGGACAGGCTTCAATAGCTCCCAAGAACCAGGTCACAACCTTAATGTTGGCTGACTGAAGCTATTGCATTACTATCATCACAGATCACTTTTGCAGTAGTGATGTGCTAATACTACCAAATGGATTTTAATACATTACAATGTTGGAATTAACTAGTGTTTTCTGATAAGGAGCAAGTCACCTTCTATTATCAGACATCATATCATTTTAGTATTTTGCTGATATGTTCTCCTCTGATACAATCTGTCAAAGAAAATAGTTTGCCTGCCTGTAGAGTGGAAAGAAAATATGTCTGAATAAGATGCAGACAAAAATGGATACAGAAATTAGCCCTGGAGTACTGTAGGTTTTGCAAGGCCTTGTTAAGAACTCAGAGACAGTTATATTTGGCTTTAAGGGCTCAAGCCCAATTTTCTTCTCAGAAAATGACAGACCTTATTCAGAGAGCTTAAACGATGGCAAAGATATTTAAAGGAAGACCAAATTTTATTTATTTATTTGTGATGCACACTACATTCATCTGTGGAAGAATAGGTACGGTAGACAGACCATATCTTTGCAGTATCATTTGAATTTGGAACTCAGATATCAAGTATGGACCAAATCTTTCATTTTAAAAACTGGGCTATGACCACAAGGTGTGTCTATATCAGGGACTGAAAGATTTGTGGGTGTTTTGGGGGTTATGAATTTGGCTTGCATATACATATATATGAAGACTTATGGTGCACAGCTGGTCCATTTGAAGTGGTTTCCTTTTGAAACAAAGGTTGCTGCCATGCAATAGGGCACTAGCTAGGGAGCACCACTTTAATGTGGACACAGGGTCTTTCATAGCTCTTTACATATTTATGGCACATGAAATGTTACATTGTTGGCAATCTGTTTATTATTTCATATCCATGATGCTTGTAGAGAGAGATGCTGTTACAGGTCTGCTCTTTACCTATCTATCAGTTATCAAATTATAGTCACAGGTGGACCTCTCCTATCATCTCTCTCTTCTTAATTACTTGGTGCTATGGCCTACTAATGTTGGATAATACTTAGCAAAAAGGACAGGAAAGTGGGCATTTAGTGGTTGTAATTGACAGAAACTATAGGTAAAATCCTTACTGTCTAAGAAGAAAGTTGAAGATCTACAGAATTATCTCATATAGAAAATGCCTACAGTCTCCTCATTTGTAGATGAGGACAGCAACAGGTGCTTCATACCGATTCTCCTATTATAAAGAGAAAAGGTGTGTCTTGCCCTCCTTCTCTTGGCACATTTTCTTGACTGAAATTCTCTTCTATTGCAATGATATATTTAAAGACAAGCCTCCTACATAACAAAATCTTTTGAAGGCTAGTACCACAGTGGTTCACGTCAGCTAACCATACTCTCTTGTTCCAGTTTCTGAAAAGGAACTGAAGCTTGCTTATCCTGAATGCAACTCCAGCAGGCTCCCTTCTGAGTCATAGTCACAGTAGCAAGACTGAAAGAGAGATGAGCAGCATGGCTGGAGCCACGGCTTCCAGAGAAGGTTGTCCCATGATAGCTGGTCAGGGACAGCATGCAGGGATCTGGTGTGGTTGTCTACTGCTAGTTGTATGACCCTGAGGATTTCATAGAAACGGCTCTCCGTTTCTGGAGTCAGTGGGACTTTCTCTTCAGGGTCTCTGGAAAGATCAAAGAGCAGTGGGGGATCATGTTGTGTGATGAATCCTCCATGGCAGAAGCAAACGTGTGAATCATAGCAACCATTGGAGTCTTCAGGACTGAAGTTTGGAGTGAAGAAGAAGACTTTCCAGATAGATTCACCTGCAATTTACAGACACAAAATAGCTGGTGATAAAATGACAAACTAAAAGTCCCCTGGTCTTACGAAACTCTAATTTACACCATGGGAAATTAGTCTTTTGTTACAACCTCGCTCTATAAAGGAAGTGCAATATACAGGAGTAAAATAAAATTGAGCAAAACAAAAATAAGCAAAACATAGCAATTTTCATGCTACAAATATTTAAGAAATAACCATAATTTCATTCCCTTGGAATAATTCTGATTAACTAAATCATAGAATCATAGAATCACAGAATAGTTTGGGTTGGAAGGGTCCTTAAAGATCATCTAGTTCCAACTCTCCTACCAGGGGCAGGGACCCCTTCCACTAGACCAGGTTGCTCAAAGCCTCACCCAACCTGGCCTTGAACACTTCCAGGAAGGGGGCATCCACAAACCTATCCTCTTTCAGTTTAAAGCCATTACTCCACTCCTACCACTACCTGCCCCTGTAAAAAGTCCCTCCCTAGACTTCCTATAGGCCCCTTTCAAATACTGGAAGGCTGCTATAAGGTCTTCATGGAGGTCTTCTCTCCTGCAGGCTGAACAATATCAACTCTCACAGCCCTTCCTCATAGGAGAGGTGCTCCAGCCCTCTGATCATCTTCATGGCCCTCCTCTGGACTCGCTCCAACAGGTCCATGTGCTGGTAGCACAGCATCAAGGTTCTCTCTCCAACATTCCACCCCCTCCCAGTAGGCTGTGAGTAGAGAAGCTCCTGGGAGAGGATGTAGCCAGGACAGCTGATCCAAACTGACCAAAGGGATATTACACACCATATGACATCTGCTGAAAAACAAAAGCTAGGAGAACAGAGAGGAAAGAGGGGAGCATTTGTTATGTACATTTGCCCTCCAGAGCGACTGCTACATATACTGAAGGCCTGCTTCCTGGGAAATGGTTTGACATCGCCTACTGATGGGAAGTATGCAAGAAATATTTTGTTTTTCCTTTGCTTCTGTGCATGGCCATTGCTTTGTGCTTCTATTAAACTGTCTTTGTTGTGATCCATGAGGAAGGGGTCTTATTTTCATCTTATTTTCTTGCCTCCCCATCCTGCGGAAGAGGGGAGTGATAGAACATCTTGATGGGCACCTGCCATTCAAACAAGGTTAACACACCACAGTCCTTTTTGTAAAGCTGCTGTGTGGAGTCCCAAACCTTCCCCACTGTACTCCAGGTGGGGTCTCGCAAGAACAGAGAAGAGGGGGAGAATCACCTCCCTCAACCTGCTGTTCACACTTCTTTTGATGCAACCCAGGATATGGTTAGCTTTCTGGGCTGCAAGTGCACACTACTGGGTCATGTTGAGCTTCTCATCAATCAAGACCCGCAGTCATAGACGACTTAAAAGAACTTTGCATTTTACATAAATGGTGCTAAGAAGATTCGCACAAATATTTACTAAGCCATTACACTGTCTTCTTCAAGACTTATTAGAATGTACCTTTGCCCCTTGACCATATCCAGGCACTGTTGGGCCATGTCTGCTTCTCATTTTGCTAATCAAAATAATTTCATTTTTATCTTTTTCTCTCTTCCTCTCCTTGTTTTATTAACCCAATGCCCTCTGCCACGTTTTCATTGTAAATACCTGGAGATAGAGCTTCTCATTCTATTAAATGCGATGATATAAAAAGCTATAATGGATACTAAATTCCTGTCTTAGGCCTCTAGATGTTTTTTCAAAAAATATATAACTGTTATGGTAGCACAATTTTCAGGTGACATTCTGCTTTTTGAAATGGGAACTAAAAGTCTTCATTTATAGATTAGTCATTCTTCCTCAGTTTAATTTGCTGTGTACAGAAACTGAAGTGTCTGCATTACTGTAACTGCAGTTAGTATTTTCACTATTTAAAAGTATCAGTTACTTCTTGGATTAAGAATAAACAGGTATCAATTGGTATCTTCAAGAAGCACTCTTGAACAGAAGGTACACTGGAGAATCTGAAAATACTTAATAAGAAAGGAGCAAACAAAAAATGGCTATTATTTTCCTTAAGTATTACAGAACAGACAGGGAAGGCAGGAACAGAGAGGCACTTCCAGGGAAGCACACTGTCCTCCCATAGCTTGGGAATCATACAGTTCTCCAGAAATGGACCAGAGAATAATGAATTAGGGTAAAAATTCTGTACTTTATTCTTAATAAAAGTAGGATGCTAAACATCTGAGGTTAATGATGTCAGACTACTTACCTACTGGAATGTATACAGACAATAGAAATACATAGTTACATTCCTCAGCACCCTATTGCAAAAAAATATTTTTATATCACCTCATTTTTTTAAATGCTGGGGGAAAAAAACTCTTTTTGGTATTTTGTTGAATTTTGTAAAATTCACAGAAAGCTTTTTAATCTAGTAACAGATTGTCACAGATTTATGTGTGCTACAGTGGTTAATATTCATTAATCAAGTCATCAGTTTGACATAATGGAAAGCACTAGAGAATGTGGGAAGGGCAGAGATGAACTGGTACATGTCATGCTGTAACTACATCACAATTTTTAAAGATAAAAACAGATTTGAAGAAAGAAATATTTAAGTGGACTGAAGATTCACAGTCTGCAGTTCTAGTCTATTGCATGAATTTAAAGGACAGGAGGTGACCTTAAGATTCTTTACAGCTTCTTCTATCCCATAGCATTTTTCACATTATAAGAGATTTTACCTTTAGGAACCAGTTCAATGACAGAGCCTGGACACTTCTAGTTCACTTAGCACTTAAATCAGGGTTGGAGGGGTGATGGTTATTATACACACTAGACTAGGACAACTCTCTGAATGCTGCTTGGAAGTCAGCAAAGGGGAAAGAGCTTTAAAAGCTGAGAGTGACTTGCTGGCACAGATAATAGGAGGTGGCAGGCTTTAAAAGGCTCTGGCCTGACAGTAGCAATGGCACAGTCTTACTGGAGAAGGGAAGGGAAGGGAAGGGAAGGGAAGGGAAGGGAAGGGAAGGGAAGGGAAGGGAAGGGAAGGGAAGGGAAGGGAAGGGAAAAAGAAAAGCAAGGCACGGCAGCATTCCTTCATGTACCTTTGCAACAACATTTTGAAAGGTTGGTTTGATACTTGAATTCTTTGCTATTTCCTTAGAATTAAAATAAACAAATTAAATCTAACATTCCCCCTTAAATTTCTTTGAACTTATGCACAGAACATTTCCCAGAGCAGAAATATGCCTCTCATTTACTGAGATTTAGAATTTACATTCTGGGAAGGTATGTAATTTTATACTAAACATTCCTTCAGGCTCTTGAAAAGTGTTTAATTGGCAAGATGGACAATGAAGAACAGAAAAAAGCCAAAGGTCTTTATTAATTGGTGCACTGTGTGCCTTTGTACATCATGCAACATTTGCCCCAGCTGCGAATTTGATACAGGGTACTATGACACCGTGATAGAAGAAGAGCAGAAAAAAAATATATAGCTATTAAAATGTCAACTAAAAGAAATTCTAGTAAGGCCATGCACGTGGGAACTTTGTGGTCAGGCTGCCTTACCATACATCTACCTTTGACGGCACACTTGTGCTGAAAGACACTGAAAATAAATTTCCAGCCAACTTTTTTTGGTGTTGGGCACTGTAGCACCAGAACAGTTCAATGGCTTACAGGTAGCAACATAAAGTTGGAATCCTGAATTTATGCAAGGCAGTACAAGCAGCTCATATAGGTAAGACATGGGGAAAAGACAGAAATAAAGAAGTTGTACGATGATTATTTTTCCCCACAGACTAAATAATTGTTTAGGTTTGGCTACATACAGAGCACACAGCATGTTGCAAAGTCATGCATGGCGCTGGGGACAGGGCATGTGTGACATCACATCATGTCTGAATTGCATTGTTAATATCTTGAAGAGCTGATGATAGTTTAACAGCTATGCAGGTATATAATGTCATGATCATACTCTGCAAAACACTGAGCTCTGAGTGAACAAAGTATGTTATTGTGCAATGATCATCTGTTGCATTGCAGTAATGTTTCAGCGAGGACCTGGAACTTCATGTGCTGGAGGAACAGCAGCACAGACTTTAACCACTGATTTCCTATGCATTATAAAAAGTAAAGCATATCTGTCAGTGTCTGTGGCTGTGGAGCAGCCAGTGTAATATACCAGGAGACATAAAGAGCTGTCAGACTTCTAATCGGTAAAGTTGATGAACTGTATAAGGCTTGATATTAAAAAGAGAGAGCTGTCTTCCAGTCTCACTCAGCTGATATAAAATCTCATTTTGTCAGAAGGTTAACTACAAGGATCAAATTAATCTCTCAGTAATTAACAGTACCTTTGTTCTTCAAAGCATCTGGATAGTAAACTCTATTAAAAAAAAAAAAAAAAAAAAAAGATAACTATACATCTCTTCCTCAGTGAAAGTAGTAGTAAAATTGCCAGGGCTCCCCCACAGTGAAATATATCAACTCCCCTCTAAAACAGCAACAAGCTCTAAGCCTGCACCACCCTTCAAGATCCTACCCCAGTGCTTCACAGCTTTATTTAGTGTCCTTTTTTCCTGCAATTCTCCAGCTCTCAGAATACCTCTTTCCTTCACCGTAGCTCCAACAGGCATGTAGAAGCCATGAGATTAAATAAATGTCTCTTAGTAAGATATATTAATATTTCCAAGATGAAGTGACACACTGGATATGGATGTTATTTCTGTTATAACAGCACTGTTCTTAATCACGATGGCTAAATGGTGTTTTCTAGAAGCAGTTCTTGAAGTGAATAGAAGCTATTGCTGTGTTATTGCCTGGACCTCATTTTACTGCATTTAATCTATGACAGTAGCTTTATAAATTTGCTGTTACTGTCACCTCCTTTGTTCATATTATTTTGTTGCTTCTTTCTGTAGAAGAACAAGTTAAACAAGTCTGTTCTTCACTGTAAATTGGAGAGCTGGTTTATCCTTGACTTCTGATGCCTTTGAGCATAACCCTTTGGGTATAGTGTACTGATGTAAATTGCCCACAGACTTTTCCTGAATCTCAAGTGTGCTCTGTAGCCATTGTCAGCTCCCACGCTCTAACTCACACCAGCTCTCCAACATTCCAACAGAGTAGCAGATGAAAGCTGTAACTCACTTGAAAATTACGTTCTTCAGATATTATTATTGTTATTGTTAGGCTAAATCTTTTCTTCCTGCTTCCTATATCTTTAGAATCATTTAGAATTGTTAAGTTCTTTGTTATTCTTATATAAAGTAGATATCACATATGTATATATATTCAGCTTTTCAATAATGTAACAATTTAGAAAAGGTTTCAGTTGCTAAGTTCTTGTTGAACTATATACAGAACATAGAGAATACTATTCAGTTACTATAAAAAATAATACACAAAGTATTTTAATTGCTATATGTATTCCTCAAATATTCAAGTTTATAAATTTGTAACTTTATTGTTCTTTCAGTAAAAATTTGTATTTTTTTGATACTTGTTTTAAGTATCTGGTTATCTAATGATGTGATGTTGCTATATCAGTCAAAAGACAGCACATTATGTCCCAGTGTAGGTGGAGAATAACTGAGTGATATTCAAAGAAATAATGTTAGTTTATGAGAATCAGGTGTTGCTAGAAGAGGCTTGCATAAAGAACTGTGCAGAATACACAGCATTTGAGGTAAAATAATGAAAAAAATCCCGCAGTAGTAGCAGTGATTTTAAAATCTTAAGGATAGAAACTGAAATGTTATGTATCCTCTGAAACAGAAAGGATTGCACATTGGTGGATATCTAATAATCACACTGAACAGGTGCTAGAGGAAAAATATAAGACATAGTGAAGCCATGCTCAGGTTGCTGAAGTCAAGACAGAAATATCATGACTGAGCTCATTATCTACAGTAAGTGCTGTGATACAAGAAGCTTCCACTGAATTCCGTTCAAAAGCCAATATTATCTGCTGAACAGTAGCAGCTGACAAAGAATAATTTTCCTGAATTCTTCATCATCTTCAAAAAGAATCGATTGATCATTTACAGAGTTTTCTTTTCTTGTTGAAGAAAGTCCCAAATGGGAAGAATCTGTGGGTATAGAAACTATGCTAAAATAGGAAGTGCTATAATGCAATGTTATGCCTCTTATTTGGAAGTCTTAGTTAACAGCAACATGGAAGAATACATGTTGCCCTGGAAAAAAATTCCATTCATACTAATTTGATGTACATAATCCAGATATTTGATAAAGATTTGTTGCAGAATCTATTTATTTGCTGAATGGTCTGTGTAATTTTCAGTTCATCCAAGCAGCAGCTGATAGCATGATGAAGACAGAAGATAATGTTGGCGTAAAAAAACCGACTACTCACTTACAACTTCCATTCAAAAGTCTTTGAAAACAGAAAAGCCTTTTGTTATTGCTTGTGAGAGAAATAGTATTAATTTGCATGTACTGGTTTTCCAGTGGAGTCAGCAAGAGATATAGTTAAGAACTGAGAGAGCAACACACTTAAGAATGTAACAAAGCATAGCCACTTTGCCAAAGATGGCAAAAAACAAAGAGAAACTTACTCAGAATTGTGTTTTGTCTTTTAGTCTTTCTGTCCTTCAAAACCACATTTTATTAACAGAAAATAAATTGAGGACAATCATTACTCTCTTACATAAAGTAGATGCAATCATTCTGAGTGAAATTAACAGATCTGCAAGATTCAGCAATTTTCTTGATACAGAGGAAACATATGAGACACCGATGCAAAGGAAGTCCTAAGCCACTTCTGCAAATATTTTCAAACATTATCCCTAGTTTTCCTTTTCTCCCCAACATACCTGTAGAAGCTTTTTTTTTGTTGCCCTTGACATATACTGCTGTTTTGTTGGGTTTTTTTTACTTTAGAAAAGCTACTAGGATACTTAGGAAATCTTCTGAAAAAATATTTTTTTTTTATTTATTTTGAAAATTGAATCAGTTAAGCATAAATGATAACATAGAAAATGGGTTCTTTTATCAGAGTAAAAAAATTAAGTGAAAGGAAGCAACCATATCTAAGTGATATAGTGTAAAAATCTCAGTATCAGTCAGTCCTTCATTATAAAAAAAAATAAATTTGGAACGACTGAATTTTTATTTTAGTGTAAAGACTATAGTATGTGTAGTTTAGCATCTGAAATACATGACAACAGTATTTGTCCCACTGTTAGAAAATGCATGTCTTTGTCAGAATCTGAAACTAGCAAAAGATTGCAAACAGTGTTAAACTTTGGGGTGAATAGCTGAAAGTAAATAGGAATCTGTGTCCTTTGTTTTTATTAGAATGAAAAGTTGGAAAAATTGTGCAGGTATTAAGCCAATTAGAACTACAAAAAAGGATGTTACCCGATAGCCTGGGGGTGTGAAGATACCCAGTGTTTCAGCTGGAAATTGAGTCTTGGGGGCCACAGAAATGTTTAAACTTATTTCATTAAGGTTCTTATAAGCCTATCATTTGGAACTAATACATTTGAGGAAATGGAATGTAGTAGTTTACTGAGCATCTGTGATGTAGAATAATATGACTAATGAGCGCATGTTCAAACAATGCAAAAATCCCTTAAAATCCTGAGTTTAACCTGAAGACCAAAAGGACATATCACAGGTTGTTCTTTTAAAGATGATCAGCAGGGACTCTTATATAAATTTATTCCAAAGAAAATATCTAAAAGACATTTTTCTGTTTTCACATAGATCTGTTTAAGGTTACTGTATTTCAGAGAAATCCAACAGTCTGTCAGTTTGGACCTCTATGAAAAAAACAAATCTCATTTCACAGTTCTCCAGTCAGCGCGAATGCCTGAGATTGAAGAGAAGAGTTTTAGGAAAGCAATTGGAATATTTTCTTGCCTTGGTATGCAAGATGGATGCAGAGATCTTCGGTTACTCTCCAGATGACAGTAAGTGATGGAAAAGGGAAAGAAACTTGACTCTCTCCTCCTAATTTCCAGCTTTAAGGAATGCATGTGTGCAGCATAGTGAAAAACAAGCTTTATCCTTTTGAAGTGGTATAATCTGCTAAAATCTCCTTCCTACTCAAAACAAGAACAGAGGGGATCTCCTGGGGTTGCAGATGAGATTAATACATTTTAACTGTTCCTTATAGAGGACTTAAATGGAGAGATCAGAATTATTTTGATTAAAGGTTACTTTAGGTCTGTCACTCAATTAACACAAAGTCATTTTGGCTAGTAAATTCTGTTCAGTCATGAATAAAGAAGTCCAAATAATCAAAGATCTTTTTTTTTTTTTTTGGGGGGGGGGGGGTTGGGTTGGGTTTTCTGTTTTTTGGGGGGGGGGTTTTGTTAGTTTTTGTTTGTTTTTTTAAATAAGGAAAAGTTCACTAGATTGGTGTACAGGATTTTTTTGGCTTGTGCCTTCCATGCTGCAGCCATTCCTGCCCCTTAGTCAGCAGTTCAAACCAGGAGAAAGGGAAGTGCAAATAAGAAAAAAAAAACAAACAAAAAACCTAAAGACCCACCCCAAAAAAACTAAAACAAACAAAAAAACCCCCAAAAAACCCAGAAAGAAAAAGAAGATAAGGTCTCTATTTCATTTCAGCTTAACCAATGGATAGGAAGTTGGGTTTATGTTCCTATGGTTAGGAATATGATAAATACTTTTTTTAAAAAGGTCAGGATTTAATTTGCCTCCCCCCACCCCTTATTTGTCTCTGTCTCCCAGAGTAAACAGGGGAACAGGGGAACACTGGTAGGGAGTGGAGCACTGCAAATCCCAGGGTATAAATAGCTCTGCCTGAGTCTAACAATAACTCTGCTGCCACTGTCACAGAACAGAGCAGAAGCAAGAAAATGCTGTAACAGTATTTGCCATGCTTGTCAGGAGGAACACTTTCCTACCTAAAATATTGTTAGCAGAAATGTGTATCAGTTGATTTGGTCTATTTTCTTAAGCTTAGTATAAATACTTTTGTGGTGTCTGTTCAAGCTAGAAATGCTCTGCTCCCCTTTGGCAGTTATGTTATTTCACACTTACCAAATAATAAGCCCGTACTGTGTCACCCAAATTCAGCTGCAGCTGCTCTGATATGAAGATCAAGATAACAAATTAAAATACTTAATGAGATAGTTTAGGTATACGACACCTGATGCTTGTTCTGCTTCCTCCAGCTGTTGTAGTTGAAACACAAACTAGGGATTTGGGAGACCATTTGAGACCCTCCATGAAATGGGCCAGATGAGGGGGAGGGAGAGGAAAAAAAAAACAAACAAAACCAACAAGGGGGGCAAATGAAGAATGAAGATGATGCTCACAAAGTAAGTTAGGAAGCAGGGGAAAAAAATATCTTCAATAATCAAGTAGACTAAAAGATTGTAATGGACTTCAGCAAGAAAAAATAAGTGACTCAGAAGTTTGATACAGTGTAAAAAGGGATGTCTTCTTGATGTTATCGAAGAAGAAAACTAGGAGAAAAGAAAGAAGTAAAAACTTAAAAAAAACTCACAAGAAAAAACACTTAAGGTAAACTATTAAGGTAAGCCTTCTCTAGAGAGAACAGAGGAAGTGAAGGAATTTGTGAGACTAAAAAACATAAAGGGCAAATGACAGGAAAACCCACATGAGGGTCAAAGTTTGTTATAGCTTCTGCAGCTGCAGAAGGGAAAGACTCACACAAGGGTTTGATAAATTAAGAGGACCAAAAGGAATTTCACTATCACTGAGAATTGAAGCTCAGAAATAGAGAAGGAAAAGAGAATAAACAGATGGGAAAAGGACATCTTTCAGAGGGGGGAAAAGGGCTGTGCTTTGTTCAACAAAAATGTGGTGTAAGTAACCTGATGAATTATTACTGAAGGAAAAGTTAATTTTCTCCCATGATCTACATATTCTGAATTAGATACTTGATGTTAACTAAGTCTTTCATGAGGTTGCATAGCTGAACCAGTGGAGAACAGACATAAATCCACATCGCACTGACACTTCAGTGTTTTTCAAGCATGATGATCCTCAAAACCAGAAAGGTGGTCTGCAGCACATCCCTTCTACTGTTGAGGAAATCTCAAGAAAAAACTTTTCTGTAGAGTGTAACATGCAAATGTATAAATATCAGTAAAAGATATGTCTATGTATCTATGGAAACTTGTTACTTACTGTTAAAAGTTTCTGTACAATTTCTCTGATAGACTAGACTACATTGCCACTGCATGTTGCTATTAAGACAAAAGCTGATGGCAAGGAATGAGGTTTAATGAGACTTAATGAAGTTTATAAAGTGATTTTGGGGAAGGACATCTATGTCTGCACATTAAGAACTGCCCTAATCACCAAAACCACCTGTAAGAAAGAATAAAAAGATTATCAGAGAGCTGATAGCTAATAAACAAAGTAAATGACTGTTTTAGTCTTCAGTTAAAAGGAAAATTGAACAAATGAAGCAAGTGGCACTGTCTTAATTAGATTTTAAAGATCTTTATGCCAGTGTAACACAAATCAGGATCTGTATCGCATTCATATTTTTCTTTTCTGACCATTCTTGTCAGTTCTTTCATGACAATGATGCATGGATAAAATGCTGTTCTGTATTACAAAACCAATTCACTCTTTGTATTTTACTACACAGTCTAACCTGGCTCTCTTATTTATTGCATATTTGTAGACAGGCCCTTATTTGAACCTCTGCTGATTTAAAAGAAAAATGACACTAATTAAATGACATAATCCTAAAATTCCTAGTCAACTTCAGGAGACTCCTATAGTGTCATTCCTGACACTTAGCAAAATATTAGTTTTTCACATTGTGAAAAAGATGGCAAGGCATTTCTAATTTTAAATTCAAGGTACTCAATAGGATTTATATCTCATCACTGTGTTGTTACTTAGTATGCAATATGACAATCTGGTCACCTCACCTAATTTTGTATCACTGCAATGTGGAGGTCTTTATGCAAGCTAGTTACCAGCCTAAACTGATCTGCTTCTTACCTTTGTTAGAAGTCTGCTTCAGGGTGAGAAGAATTCTACTCAGGTACGCTCAGTTATAGGTGTTTACACTGCAGACATCTACATGTTGTCATTACCATCCTCAGAATTTGCTAAAAATCTGAAGTGTCAAGAGTCTTGAGGACACTAAAAAGCCTCACTGGCCCTTCCCTGACCTAGGTGGACCCCCATCCATGTGCCCTGCCCATGGACCAGGATTCCCATTCCAGCTCAGCCTGAGGTCATTAGTCCCAGCCTCAGTTGTGCTGCAGTTCCCAGCCCTGTCTCTGGATGACCCTAGGTTGTAGCCTTTCTCCCAGCTCCTTCTGTGCTCCCATCTCTCCCTGGATGGACCTCAAACCTGAATAATCACTTCTCCTAGTTGTGGACTATTGATGGACCCTGTTATTAGCATCCAGTTCTGCTTGCTCTGATCAGGTGCTGGAAGATGTTGCTCTGCCAGTAAAGACATTACCAGTGCTGGGTCACTTACAGTTTTGTTGGAGTCACTTTTCAAGTGAAGTGTCACCTCAAGTTAGAGTCACATTTCTTGTCTTTCCAGCATTCTCTAGTCCATCTTAAACTTTGTTTTCTAAGATCAAATATCTATCTACAATGTGCTGCTGCTTATGAAAGATCCCACAGGGTTCATAGACAGTGGGTTAAACATCTTCTCCTCTCAAGCATGTGTAAAACCTACATATTTAACAGATGTGGCCAGAAAGTACAGATAGATTTGCCTTCCTTGTTCATATATGTTACTTCTGTATACTTTTTTTTTTTTAACGAGTCTTACTCATCCATAATGATTGTTCAATGAAATTTGAAATAAAAACACTAACTACAGTGCATCTGCATTGACTTTGATTATGCAATGTCTGTATTTTTCTCATATTAATGTATGCAGTTTCGTCTGTTCCAGTTGTAGCAAATAAGAAAAAGAAGCTCATTTCAGATATTTCAAATGAATTTTCTTTTTGTCATCTAATTCATCCCCCTGCCACTGCACAATTGTTCGCTACAATGCATTTTTTAAGAGCTCTTTTGATGGATGGTGTCTTCTATTGTAACTTTTGTGCTGCTATAATTCATTTCCTTTATTGCAGAAGACATAGACATTTTATTGGCACACTCCTTTCACTTAGGGTTTTATCTACTAACTTTTTCAAATACAAATTTTTCACAAACTTTTGCTAGAGTTTAAATAAAGGTTTGTGTAGATTGTCTCAGAGTTCAGTTGGGTAGGCTCATCCCTCAGTTACCTATTGCACTGGCTATTCTAAATTCTGTTCCTGCATCTGTTGTAGAGTTGTGGACCACTGAAGTGAATGTTAAAATCCCTTTGAATTTACTGAGAGCATGATTTAATCTTGTTTGCCTTCAGTTCAATAAAGTATTTCTACCTTATCTTAACAATACAGATAATAATCTCATTCTTAAAATTAGCAAAATACAATGTAATCTGTGACTGAAGCTGCTGTGTGCTCAACTAATTGTTTAAGCAAGGATCTACATATGCTCCTCAACTCCTATCAAATCTCCTACTTCAAATTATTTGAGAAAAAAATAATTGAGTAAATTATTTTTTCAGCTATCTGTGCTTAATAAAATAGTTAATAAAAATTGTTTTATTTCTTTGCTACACTGATACTGATGGATATACCATGAGAAAACATATTTAATGTTGTCTCAAGTTCTATGGGAACAAGACATCTGAATCAAGTTTTACCAAGTCTAAGACAAGTGTCCTGTTCAGTGGACAACTCTACCTTGTAGAAAAATCAATGTTCAGCATATAGATCTTAGCTTCCTGAAGATTAAACTCATGTCTGCTTAGCAACATTCTCTAACTCCAAACATAAATTTGTCAGTTACTGAAGTTCCTAACAGTAAAATCTTGTTACCTTTTTATTCTTCTACCATATACATGGATTCTATCCATGACAGACTACCTAGCATATCCAGGTAAGTTCAGGTGTTTTTGAGCTATGTTGTCCATGGACCTGGATGCAGTATTTGAACAAAGCCCTTCCCATCTCTTTAGCCTGATGGAGAGATTCAGCAGCATAGAATAGACCTGCACAATAGTCCAAAGCGCTCAGCTGAGATGTAATCAGCACTGGAGTGAGTTCATCTCAGACTAGAAGACAGCAGCAATGGAGCTGGGAAACTTCAGTCACTGTCCTTCATTCTCTGCATTGTATCTCCTTATACCTTTATGTGTGAAAAATACAAAAATTGCTAGGACTTCAGGCAGTACTTGATTTTTCTCCCAAAAATTACTATAATCCAGATCCTAACTTAAAACTTCTAGCCAGTCATTTTCATGGGCCATGAAGGGTGGGGGTTTTTTGAGTTTCTTCCTCATAATACATGAATGGCAAAATTAATTCATTTTTTTTTTCCCCTCTGACCTCTGAAGCATAGTTGAAGGATGGTAGGTAGACCACTGCTGGGAATGAGGTGGTAGAAACAAAGTTTGTTCTCTTTGTCTTGATGTCCTATTTTAAACTTACTATATAATCTAATGTAATAATTCTAGAATGTCTCAGAGTATTTTGGAAGAGGGTACTTATGCCACAAACTTAATCCAACATTTATTACTATTTA
Organism: Antrostomus carolinensis; assembly: GCF_000700745.2. Lineage (NCBI taxonomy): Eukaryota > Metazoa > Chordata > Aves > Caprimulgiformes > Caprimulgidae > Antrostomus > Antrostomus carolinensis. The sequence goes on along the minus strand of NW_010291795.1, from coordinate 4,934 downwards.
TTGTGGCACTATTACGGATCTGTTATGCAAGACAGTTACAAAGATGACTTGGACAAAGACAATCTCATCCTTGAACATGAAATCCTGTGTCTTTTTACTGGTCTAAGAGTATGTTCCCATAGATTATGGTTTAGTTTAATGGCTATAACCCATTATTTTAGGAAGTAATATAAATAAACAGAATATAAAACAGCTTGCAGTCTAAAGTCATTCAGTTACGCATTGTACCTCCTCAAAACTACAGAAAGTGCTTTTGGCATTACAAGACAAGATATAAATTTTATATATGCCCTCCCTCCTCACTGCAGTTAAGAGTGATGACAGCATTCAAAGGATATTGTGAAATACAAACATCTGCACACTGGTAGTTGTTTTTTGGCTTTTGAATCTTATATTCAATTTTTAATTCATAGTTCTGCAAACTCAGTCTTCATCTCTCAGTTTTATCTGGTTTCTTTGTCAAAATACTCTTTAAAGATCTGTGACAATAGTAACAGTAACAGAAAATATCAGAAAATGTTTTTCTATTGTATTCACTAGTGTGGTTCCATCTTTTATGCATTTTTATGCTATCCTCCACAAGGCAAGTAACGATACACACATTCCTCATCTGTTGCAATGGAAAATAAAATGGATCATATAAATGATTTTCAGTTGTAAAATAGATTTGGTTTAGCATTCAGCAGTAATCTGTTCTGCTTTGTACTATATTGCATTGCACACTGACAGACGTTTACCACAACCTCAGTCTAATGATTAACTAAAACATACAAATTCAAGCAATGTTTGCTTGGTTGCTTAACTTCCTCTTACAGTTCCAAAGATATCTCTAACTGGCTGGCATTCACATTGAACATGCCCAGGTTTAAACTCTGTTTCTTTACTAATACCAAGTCAGTATTCGTAACTGAGGTCTTGGCACTTAGGCTGTGTAGACAGACATAAAAAGGAACGTGAAATTCAGTTAGGATTAGAGATTAGGAAATCTCCCAATCAAACTGCATTCCAGTGGAAGTCAAGACAGGCAGATGGACTTGGTAAACAATTTTCCTATCACCCATATCCTCACCTTTACTTTGAAAGACTTTCCTGTCTTGCTGAATTTCAGACGTCTGTCTAGTTTTAACTTCAGAACTTCGGATAACTACTTTCTTTTTGTCTATTTAACATAAAAAGAACAAAAACTTAAATGTAAAAAAGGTTGTCTGTTTCCACAACCATCTCCCTAAGAACAGATCAAAATTTATCAGAGGAGGAATAAAATGCCCCTATACAGACATACTACACAGCCATGTAGATCTTTGTATGACCAAAAAATACAGATAATTTAAGCCTTCCTAAAGGAGCTCTTCTCCCTGCCTGAGACACAATGTTTTCTCATACACCTTGTCAGAATATGTAGCAACTGAAATACAAAATCTAACAATGAAGAGTGGTCAATAACAAGGATATATCCGTGGTCAATTTAGTCCACGAAGTGAACAAATTGCTTGAAATTGGTTAGAAAAGGTAATGTATAATTGTCACGGGAACTTAAACTTGTGTGTCTAGGCAGAGACTGCATAGATGGGCTCAGCCAAGCACTGAGGTTCACCTATTGATGAGGTAGAAACCTGTTGCTGGCTATTTAATGTCATGGCAATAGCCTCTCTCCATGAAAGAATTAGCATTTATTTATCAAACTTTACAACACGAAAAAACACCTAGCAGGGAATACTCAGGCAGTTGTGCAAGTAGACACTATCCCTGCTAGTTGTAACCATTTGCCAACACCCCAAATTTGAGGAGTACCCACTAATGGGATGATCCTTTGCAGCATTCAAATAATTTATACTTTTCACTTCATTACAAAATAACAATTTATAAAGTTTTTCATATTTAAGCTATGTTAAAGAGATGCAGTAATATTTTGACTTTCACATATTTTCCATCTTCAAAATACAAACACTCGGCTACTGTGGGAAAGTAACGGAAGATTGTCAAAGAGGATTGTAAACACGCTCAAGTGATTTACAGCTGAGCTGCAGAAAGCCATGTATATCACACTAATTTGTTAGCCTTGTGTGTTGGACAAGTAGAAGATCTATGTTTAGATAACACGGGCCTGTGATAGACTTAGAGGCACCCTACTGAACATACTTGAGATTTCTCCCCTGACGTGGGAAACATCAAAGCAGAGTGCTAAACCACACCTGCATAAATCCTTGAAATAGAGGTGCAAACAGCAGGTTTGGTGACTCTCTAGCATGGGCCAAGCTCCACAGTGCCTGCATCCCTGCTTGTGTGCCTCTGCCTGGGTGCTGCTTCAGGGGTCCTCCGGTTGTAGAGGTACAAAAATAAATTTGCTCTTTGTATTTCATCTGTGATTTTGTGGATGTTCTTGCATCCTGCCTGTGTCAGCTTACACATTTACTTAAAACTGGATTAAATGCTTTGAAAGATAAGTACTCAAAAATATTATGTAAAATACGAGTAGTACATTTACTTTTCTTTAGTTCAACCTGCTAATTGCTAAATGTTCAAATATACTTCTCAGAACTTTGTTCTATTTTTTTTTTGTCAAAACTCAGTATGCCATAACTATTTAAAAGCACCTGCAGAAATTAAAACATTTCCTAACTAGAGACCTGAAATATTTTAGCATATGAAAGGGGGGGAAAAAGAGGCCTTTGATAATGTTCAGGAGCTACAGGCATTGTATTTAGTATCAAGTTCCAAAATCCAGTTAAAGCATTTCTCCGCAGCTTTTCTTGATTATTACAACCTCATTGTGAACACTAGCATGGTTTTCTAAGACAGTCTTTTGTTGCCACTATATAGTCCTGGTGTTTGGAGCTACTTGGCATTCTTGAGATCCCCAGAACTTCTAAATGACCTATCAGCTCTGCTAAGGCAGAGCTGAATGAACTGAAACAGATGAACAAACAACCTGTATTCTTCTTTTGCAATTCCCAGTTGCTTTTCTATCCACTGACTGATTATGTTTCCATTGACCGTGAAACTAAACTCAGACATTTGTGTTCAGTACTTACTCCTGTGCTAGGATAAGCCTATTAATGGACTTAGAAAGATTTTCTGGAGGATAAACCTGCTAACTGTCAAAGTATGATATTCGATAGAATACTTTGAGTTGTAAAAAAACCTGTAAGTGTTGCTAATTTTGATAAACTCAAATGTCATAATCCACATATTTCAAGTATCATAATTCATTTTTCATAATGGATTTCATTTTATCATAAACCGTATTTCAAGTAGCATAATGAATTTTCTAGAACTAAAGATAAACTAAAGATTACTAACCTTTTTTCCATACTAAAAAGAGAAAAATAGAGAATGAAAATAAAAATAATGTATGAAGCCTCAAAGTTTTCCTTAAAAGTTCAAAAGTGACTATTGCAAAGAGGACACCAAACAGAATTCTGCGTGCTTTTTATGCTTGTTAAAAAAAAAAAAAAAAAAAAAAAGTCAGCTATTCAAACTCGTAATTTGAGCACGACACAACAGCTACACTTCTGCATTCACTTGATTGTAGTTTTAGCCTTCTTATGCTGACCAGCTCTGTTAGGAGGAATTCTTCCAGATGATATTTAGGTTTTTTAGCAGATTCCAAGCTTATATGGCAAAATCCCTCTCACAACACAATTCAAACCATCTTTACTTCTGTGAAACATCTTTCTCTACATATTCATGCATAAATTCATGCCTTCATGGTATACATACAAATAGTCCTTACTGACAAATCTAATTTTCTCTGGAAAAAAAAAAAAAAAAAGTTGTTTTGTTTATCTTTGGCTTTCTTCTAAGTTGCTTTTTGAAAACTGACCTGAACACGCATGGGTTACAGTTGTTTCTGAATCATAAAAATATACGGTTTTAGAGCCTCTGGCTACAGCTGAAAATTGGCTTTAGTAGCAACTGCATTGTTTTCAAAATCCAGAAATCATTGTCAACTATAAATACTACAAGCAATTTACTATTCAGTGTTCCAGAACTATCAGCATCATCCTCTATAGATGCAACTATAGAGGGTGGAAGGAAGGATGAGTAACCTGGGAGGAATACAGAGAAATTGCCCAAGAAGCCAAGGATCAGGTTAGGAAAGTCAAGGCCTTGACAGAATTAAATTTGACCAGAGATATCAAGGGCAACAAAGCTTCTACAGGTATGTTGGGAAGAGAAGGAAAACTAGGGAAAATGTGGGCCCTCTCCAGAAGGCAATGGGAGACCTGGTCACCCGGGACACTGAGAAGGTTGAGGTGCTCCATGACTTTTTTGCCTCACTCTTCACTGGCAAGGGCTCATGCCACATTGTCCAAGTCCTAGGAAGCCAAGGAAGGGTCCAGGAGAAGGAAAAGCCACCTACTGTAGGAGAAGATCAGGTTCAGGACCACCTAAGGAACCTGAAGGTGCACAAGTCCATGGGCCCCAATGGGATGCATCCGCGGGTCCTGGGGGAACTGACAGATGAAGCTGCAAAGCCACTATCCATCATATTTGAGAAGTCATGGTAGTCTGGTGAAGTTCCTGCAGACTGGAAAAAGGGGAACATAACCCCCATTTTTAAAAAGGGAAACAAGGAAGACTGACAGGCTGGTCAGTCTCACCTCAGTGCCAGGCAAGATCATGGAGTAGGTACTCCTTGAAACTATACTAAGGCACATGGAGAAGGAGAAGGTGACTGATGACAACCAACATGGCTTCACCAAGGGCAAATCGTGCCTGACCAATCTGGTGGCCTTTTATGATGGGGTTACAACACTGGTGGATAAGGCTAAAGCAACTGATGTCATCTACCTGGACTTGTGCAAGGCGTTTGACACCATCCCACATGACATCCTTGTCTCTAAATTGGAGACATGTGGGTTAGATGGAGGGACCACTCGGTGGATGAGGAACTGGTTGAATGGCCACACTCAGAGTTGTGGTCAACAGCT
>NW_010291794.1:14254-29750 GCF_000700745.2 Antrostomus carolinensis | reverse complement strand
AGGGTGAGGCTGTGTGTGAGTAACACCGTGCACCATGGCTCGGAGAGAACCTCTGCCTTTGGTTTTGGCATTGTGAGCAGGTGTGAGCTGTGGGGTTTGGCCCTGCTGCAGGGCACCTGCATCCCGTGGGCCGTAGCAGTCATTTTTAAATGCCAAAGCAGAAGCGGAAAAGGCCCCTTTGACTCAAACAGAACTGAAATAGTAACTGTGGCTTCATTTTCTTTTTGAGACATCCCTGAACCAAAGGTCTGTAACTTTGCAAATTGGTAGGTGCCATGGGGAGGAGGCACAGATGAGTTTTCTCACGTAGGTTTTACCAGACCATTAGCATTACAATAAAAAATGCATATGTTTTGGGGAATGGAGAGATACAGTTGTTGCTTGATGCTTCTCATGTAGGGCCATTGTGAACCATGCACTGCTCCCTCTCGTGTAGGACCATCATGGACCATACATTTGCACCACTTTGAGAAGACATGGGGAAATGGTGATGTTGCAGGTTTTTTAGTTCTCCTGAACAAAAGTTGTACATTGTATTTTTGCTATAATTCTAAATCAGGCCTCTCATTTGTACAGGCTAACAGGATCTTGTATGTGATCCATGGGGCACTATTGAACATGGAGGCAGTTGCTTCTGAATGAAAACTTGCTGAAGCTGGAAACAGCATCTGCTGGATCATGTGGAATCCGGGGCCCAGAGCCCCGTTTCTGCTTTTGTGTAAAATTTGGTAGAAAAATTCTTCTCAGCTTTGGAGACATTCTGCCAGCTGCCAATCCCATTGTTGTCTGTTTTCAGACTTGTACAATACACGAACAGTAAGGGATCCTGGGTTGTGGCTGTCACTTTGTAATAGCAGATAAAGAAAAATGGTATTTCACACGTCTTTGAAAATGTAATGTTTGTTGGGTCTCAGAATGTGCATGTGGAAACACTGGCTCACCAAGAGTAATCATCTTAAGATACAGCACTAGTGCTTCATTTTGGAATGGAGCAAAGACATTAAGTAAAGGCTGAGTTGCAGAGTTTGTGTTCATGAGTAACAAAAATATAGAGGCATCAGTTCAGATCCGCATTTTAAAGATTCACAATTGCAAATAACTTCTTTGTCATTCAGACTTGAGGATTAGAAATAGACACTTCAAAGCACCTTCTCAAATGATGTAAGCTTACTGAAGTTCAGCTTTTCTGTGAAGATGAATTTTTAAAAGACCGCAGTTGATAAAAAGAACTTTATATTTAAAGGTACAGAGAAACTACTGTCACATGCAACAAACCACTTTCCTGTTTTAGAAGCATGAATGAGTTCAGGACCAAAATTTTTACGAAGGTTAGAGACTATCTTTTATCTGTTGTGGTTTTTGTTCATTGTGCAGTCAGCAGAACAAAATCTGCTGAGGTTGGAAAATTTTACTGTCGTAGGTAAAGTATGATGCATACATTAAAAAAACGTACAATTATTTCCTGACAACTATAGAACATAGACTGCCCTTAGAGAAATAAGGTTACTACCTGTAGTAAGTTTCTGAATGAAGAGGTGATGTTTTTCATCATGTAAAATGAAAGGTTTTTCTTTCAGAGATTTCAACTGGGTGTTCTTTTTGGCAGGTACAGTTTTGGCACCTGTCTTTAGCACACACTTTAAAGTGAGTGTTATGCCAATGTATGATTAGAGGGTTGGATCGTTAAGAAACTTTTAAAATTGCCCCTACATATCATCTAGAGTCCAAAATGCAGAGGTTCCAAGTGGAAAGGCATTGTGTTCTGGAGGTCACAGATTTCACAGGCCAGTGTTGCTAGCACATCTGAAGAAATCACTGTCCTTAACTGTTCTGCTAGGGCATTTGGGAAGGTGAGTTCTTTTTTTATTGCATCCTCCCCTCACTTAGAGCTTTTATTTTTTATATTTTAGAATGGCAGGACATTGACAGCTAACATCCGTTGTAGAGAGGGGCATAGCAGACCAACTAGGAGTTTGTGACTCAAGCTCTGTTTCCACACAGGGTAGCTCTAGGAGGAATAGGTTGCCGCAGCCTCATCTGGAGAAGATAGGGACAACATGTTATGAAAACAGCCCATGACCAAAAAAGTTCCTATTCTTCACCAATTACAAGTCAAAGAAAGCATTTCTGTCCATGTGACTAAATCTCTTTCCTGTCTGTTAGACCTTTGGGTTCATATTTGGCCAGACTGGAGAACACAAAGTGCTTGAACTTGTAAGCTGTCTCCATGGGTCACAGTCTGAGGCATATTGGTTGGTATCACATATGGAAGTAGCTTGTTTTGTTACTTGTACTTTTTTGTACTGTACTTTTTTTCCTGTAGGACTTCTGTTTTCTTGGCTTATCAGTGGTTCCCTTTATTAATATGAAATGCTTTTAATTATAAATAAAACAATATTTTCACAGTAAAGTAGTTTCAAGTGGATAATAATTATTCTGTCCCAAGTACCTTTAAGGTTTTAATAATATTTAGTACTTACCTAATGCTTTTCATTTTTCAAATTCATTTACACTAATCTCTACAGTCCTGCTGTGATGTTGGTAAGGAACCAAGTTTTCAGCTTCCAGATTGGAGCCTGCAGTACAGGTCTGTTCAATGCATGTCACAAGACACCAGCCCTCCTACAGAACTACTAAATCAGTTTGTATTTCTGGAAGGCCTGGTTCTTTCCTGTTTTTTAAAACCTATTTGGCTGCAGGAGAGAGAAAGATTTTTCATTTGTTGCCTCTCCTCCTGATTTGTTAGACCTTGTGTCAGCAAAGCAGCTTCATACATATTTGAATGGGGATTTTGAGGTATATCGCTGGAGCTGAAAGGGTATTTCCCCCTTGAGCCTTTAAGACCCAGTGTCACCTGCGTACTTGCAGCATCTGTGGATGGTTCAAATCATAATTAGATTAAACTGTAAGCCTGGGTCATCTTGAATGGTGATTGTGGGCCGGAAGGTTTCTCATGTGTGGTGTGATCCAGTTAGCAGGGAGGCTTAGCTTCAGCAGCGAATGCCACTGCTGGACTTGAGATTGCTCTGGTGTTGAGAATTACAGAAGTAAAAATGAAGTGACTCGAGTGCAATGGACGTGGATGTGATGGAGAGAAACGTTGCTGCAAGTTCTCTTGAATCTGTTGACTTTTCTTGGCATCTGCCTATTTGCATGAAAGAGTTACTGGTGGCTTTGTAGCAGATACTGAAACTTCTGAACTGTTTTCATAGCTTTAACTGATTACACTGAGAAAAACTAAAATAGACCGCTCTGAAATCAAGTTTTTGTTCTAATTGTGGGCAGTTCTCAGTTGCGCTCTGGACACGTTTTTGGCATAGAGTGGCAAATATCTGTGAATCCTTGTTTTTCCATTTAATTGAAAAATTCAGAATTTATTCCCCATAAATAATGATCGTTATGTTTTCATTAGGGGTTTTTTTTGTTGGTTTTGGTTTTTTGTTGTGTTTTTTTTACAGCTTGGTAATCTGAACAAAGTAACTGTGTTTTACCTGGATTTTTGAGGTCATGGGAAAGGAGCCAGGCTTAGAATGGATTTAGATTTAAATGCTGATTTAGAGTGGAAGTTCTTTGTGGCAAAGACTCTTATTCCATCCGCACAGTACATCGGGCCCCCAGAGTCAGCTGTTCTTTGGCACATCTGTGATAAATTATACTTTTTACGTGAGTATTCTGATTCAGATATAAACATTTTTGTTGTTTGGGGCACAGGCAGGTCTTTGCTTTGGTTCCCATCTGTCTTTTTTAAATCAAGTTGTCCAGCGTTAACCAAAGCTGACACACTTCCAACCTTATTGCTTTTAGGAGAGGTAGGCAGTATGTTTGGTTTTAATTGAGACCTAAGAGTTGTGATGGCTAACAGACAAACTGATGCTCAGGACATCTAACCTGGCACAGTTGCAACACCGGTGATCCAGGCTGCTTCAGCAACATCAAGGAGGTCTGTTTGTTCACCTTTGATTCCTGACCAGATTAGTGAGGGCAAACCAGTAGATTGGAGGTGATTTGGAGTCTAAGGAGAAAAATCTTTTCCAAAGTAAGCAACCCCTTGGACAACAATTTCTCATTCACTTGTAAGCCTAAGGAAAATAGCTTTACTTTAGTCTTCAGGCTTAAGAAAAGAAGGAACAAAGCCGTTTTTTGTAATCCTACCATTTTTCTTTCAACAGGTTTGTGAGGGTCACAACTTAAAATCTTTCTGTAACCCCCCAAATCTCACTTAAACTTGTAAGGGGTTTGTTCCTGTGTTTGAACATTTGCCAATTGTTAAGCAGAAATGGTGTCTACATTATGTTTTGGCACTGACTAATAAATATCAAATACTAGTGGAAATGTAGATGGTTGCTTGGGAGTTTTAATTTGGAGTCTCGACCAGCTCTGTGTTTCTGATCACGTTGTGGTGCTCTGTACTCCATCCACCTTGCTCTGTCCCGGCACATTGTTTAACTACCTGCTTACACACACACTAGTTCATTTGGCAAAGTTACTCACTGAACTTACTTGAACAAATGAGCTCACGGTGCCTCTCCTATAGAAGGTACATGGTGGTGGTAGCAGCAGGTAGGTGTGTTCTTGGCTGAAACAGTGCGGGGAAGACGAGAGAAGAATAAACAGCTAAGGCTGGCTGGTACGGCTTGTCTGATTAGATGAGTTGTGCCTACTGGTTTGTGCGTAGCAATGGCATGTCAGAAAGGTTTGCATGTGCCCTGTACTAACCTGTGTGTGGTCATGCTCACTTCCACAGCCATAGATGTTGCCACTTGTACAATGATTTTCTTCAAAATCTTAAATCCTGTATGGGATTGAGCTGGTAGCCATCGCTTCCTAAATTGACATCTACATTTATACCTAAAGGCTGTAACGTTGTTCTGTGTTGGTTAGGTAGTTGCCTCTCTATACTTTGCATAGACCTGCGCTGTTTATAAAGCTACTGAAGCAATAGCAGAGAGCTTCAGAGTGCCTGGTAACTCTGCAAGCCTATTTTCATCTTGAACCACAGCCATGTCTGGCAAGCGTGTTCCACTTCACATTGTGCAATGTTGCTGGTAAACAAGCCTTCCAAGTGGTATTGCTGCCATCTTACACAATTACCAAAGTTGATCTTGGTGCCAGGCAGTACCATGACTAACTTGGTTTCAACAATAGCCCTTTGAGGGCACCTGAGAAATTATTCTGCAGTCACAGCAGTCAGATGGCCAAGCAGAGTTGTACAGAGTCTAATGATGTTTGTGCTACAAATAACTGATTATACCTCGCACATGTGTGTAAATATTTCTTCCTAAGTCTCCTTAATACATTATTTCTCTTTAAATATAGTTGGAAAACTTCTCCTGAGTAAGTACAGAAGAGTTAAGGTTTGGGTTTGTAGGAAAGTTTTGTATTGTTCCTTCTGAACTTTAACTGTCCTCCTTTGTTCTCTCATTGATGACACAGATGCTTTCTTCATGCCATCATAGTTCATTGCTGTGAAAATGACTGAATCACACTGTAAACAGTTGAAGCAATACCACCAGCATGGAGTGAGAAGCTGTGGGAGCTGTTGAGCTTGTATTTTGAAGTGTGCATGTGTACTTTTTAGGCATGTAATTCAAATGGTGGAGGTGGTGAGAAAAGAGTAGTCTTGCAATGATAAAAAAATAGTAGAATTGTCTAGGGGTTTTTTGTCTTCTACCCAAGCACGAGCCCTGAAGTGTTGTCTAGGTATTCCTATACTGAGCCAGCTGCCCTCAAAATGGAAAACTTCTGTTCTGCCAAAAAATTTGCCACAGTCTACAAAATCTTCTTTGTACTGAAATGTTGGAGTATTTTAGTAATGATCATGGGAGACACACGCACACAAGTGGGGACTGCAGTTAGACAGTGTGTTTGGCTCCATTTGAATTGTGTGTGTTTGGATGTTTACTTTTTTGTTTGGTTGGTTTTTAAAGGTGTTTCCAAATGAGACCTGTCTAGTTTAATCCAGAGAAGCCAGAAAGATTGGCATTTAATAGAAGAGCCTTCAAAATGCTATGTTAATATAGACAGACATGTACTACTAGTAACAGGATTTCAGGCAGTCATGGTTGCTTAGTATTTATTTAACAGTCATATCCTAAGGCAGATCACTTGCCTCCCTAATGACTGTCCGTTTCTGTAGACCACTGTGTGCTACAAAGGTCTGCTAAACCACTGCAGCAGCCAGTAATGTGAATATGACATCCTTGTCTCTGGATTGGAAACGTGTGGCTTTGATTGATGGACCACTCGGTGGATAAGGAATTAACTGGATGGTAACACTCAAAGAATTGTGGTCAACAGCTCAAAGTCTGAGTGGAAACCGGTGGCGAGTGGTATCCCTCAAGGTGATCTTCAAGGTCCCTTCCAACCCAAACCGTTCTATGATTTATGACTTTGTGTTTTCTGATAAAGGTGAAGTCTTGGAGCCTCTCTTGGATTCCATGTCACTCTAAATCAAATATGACCCTACTGAACTGAAATCTGAATCTGGCTGCTGCATTGTAAGAACTTATATCTGGACTAGCAAATGCTGGTAAACCTTGTCCCCAACTACAAGTTGCAGGTCTATCTTGGGTCTCTATCAGTCATGTTTTTGTAGTGGGGTAGCATCAATATCGATGTTTCTTGGAAACTGAGTCAAAACTTCACTTGGAAGCCAGATGATACATTTGAGTTGTACTTACTTGTAGGTTATACAGTTAATATGCAAATACAAAATAGGACTGAGTTGTAGAAGTAGATACTGACATCCTCATCTCCTTAGACTGGGATGTAAATAGGAGAACTTGAGCTGGTCACTGCAGGTTTATTGATATTATTAGGTTAGATACTGAAAAAGGACAATATATTTGAATCCCTGCTGGATGGTTTGGGAAAGGGTATGTTTTCTGCCCCTAAATCTTGTGTATTAAGAATGGCTTTTGTCCCATAGAAATTGCTTTGGGGGAGAAGGAAGACTTTTTGTTGTGTGTGTGTACAGCAGTGAACACCATTGCCTGCTCTCTCAAGTCAGGGTTCTGCTGTCCTTAACTCTTGAGCTTCAGGCAAGTAGCAATCCCTTTCTGTGCCTTGCTTACTGACCTCTTCCAAGGGGACCTTTGTTTGCTCACTTCACAGAGCAATGGCTGAACGGTTTTTCCTTGGAGTGGTTTTCTTGGCCTGGTCCAGCATGAGATGGTGAGCCTACCAGATGTCTAGGATCTTCCCTTATTGATACAGAGAAATCTCTCTGTCATGCAGTAGGGTATGGCTTGGCCTGTGTGCTTTTGAAGGAAGCCTTATGAAGATGGAGCTTTCTTCACCGTCCCCCTTTTTTTTTCTTCTTTGGATGTTATATTTGTTCATGCTGTTTTGTACAAATCTCTGATTTATATGCTGTCCTAGTGCCGCTGGGACTTAAACCTTTCAGAAAGCAGCATCTACAAATAAAATTTACACGGTTCTGATGCTAAATTAATCTTACCAGATCTTGTTTTAGTGTGTTCAGCAGTACAAGGCAGCAGGAGAGTCTTAACGTTTTGTGATTCCTAGAAGCTATGGGAAAGACTACAGTACAACTCTTTTTTCCCGTAGTTTTGTCCTGGGATTGCTCTGAGTTGCGTGTAAGCAATTTATTGGAAATCACAGTCCAAGTTTGAATTTTGTTCAGTGTCTCCTAGATGTGTCTGTGGGGAGGGCTGCAGAGCTGGCTACTGAGGCCAGTAGCACTGACAGTACTGGGAACCAGCAGCTGTGGGCAGCGAGATGGAGCTGGAGGAACCTGGCAGGAGGTAGAGGAACCCTGAGCTCGCAGGTCTCGAATTGGGAAAGGGAGAGATACTCAGGGCTCAGAAAGGAGGGAGTGGGTGAGGGGCAGTGCTGGATGAGGTGTCTGGAGGATGCGATGGTGGGAGTCGCTGGGATGTGCTGGGGAGCTGCAAGAGCAAGAATCTCTGAGCTTAAGGGGGATGAAGGCTCTGCAATAGGAAGGGTTACAGTTTACTGAGAACATTCAAGTGTCTGAACAATTTACTTCGGGAAGCAGCCATGTGTGTTTAATCCTGTTCCCTGTCCTCTCTGCTCTAGTGTTTCTTTCCGACCTCCAGAACATGGTACTATCACTGAGAAGTACAGCCAGTCTTGCTTACAGTCCAGTGAAGGACTGAATCCCTTTAAATACCAGTCCTCTTACTTGAACATTTTTTCTTTGTGACACTTTTTTCCTGTTTTGATGAAGCAGAGTATAGTTTGCTCACTTTATTAAAAATACATTGCTCTTCCATTCTTCATTTTGACACCTGCTTCACTGCCTGAAAGGAAATAAAATGTTTGCTGGCAGGACTCCACCATTGAGTATTTGAGATTATAAATACTTTCCTCCTCCTAATTACTTTTGAAATATGTTTGAGCCTAACATTTTATTTTGAAAAAAAAGTGATGTACCGCTTCCCCTCTGACATTCTTCAGTGCCACCTTTGCACTTTTGGCATATGTCAGCTGTAGCAATTGCTGTGTATTCCTGGGCAATAGAGAATAAGCTTCTTACACACTGAAAGGATGAGAGCATGAAATTTAGAACATGGTTGACAAAAAGGTGTTATGCAGGACAGCACAATGGAGTCAAGAAGGCTGGCAGAAGAAAGAAAGTAGTAGAACTAGCTCCTTGGAAAGAAATCAATTTAAACGGGAGCAGAATGTATTCATTTTTTGTGACCTCTTTCTGCAAGTGTTGTGGGGATTTATAGTCTTTTGTCCTAGAAATAAATGGGTATTTTTTTTTCCTGTACAAATCCTCTACCTACTAGGTAACTAGCAGACCAGATGACATAATGCTGCAGAGGCTGGTGCCTCCGACGTTCTCTCAGCCCCTTTCCCTAAATGTCCATTTACCCAAACGCTGGATTATATAATGAATGACAGTCCTCCTGGCTAACCTTGTTTTCTTGTTCCTTGTTTCAGAAACTTCCTCTGTTAGTTTCATTATGTTCTTGGACCTAGAATTAAGAGGGAGGAGCTGGCTGGCAAGGAAACCTATTCCTGCATTTCACTCCTGGGCTTAGAAGTGTGGAGTCAGCAGATCAAAAAAAAAGAAACCAACCCTTTTTGGAGGATCATGCTTTGAAAACTGATGTGATATTGTGAGTGAAAAGTCAGTTGTACAGAATTTGGAAATTGCAGTCTTCACCTGCTTGCAGTACAGATGCACTAGTTTAAAACCACATTAGCCTTTCCACCTCCTTGTCCAGTCCTTTGCATATCAGAGTTTGCTCAAAGTAGTTCAGGATTAAACAGTTTCCAATGTAATTCTGAAGCCCTGAGAGTTTGTCCATTAAAGCTCAGCTTCTGCAGTATGTGTGTTAATATCCTATTGTGTGTAAATGAGGACTAGCTGATTACGTAATGATGTTTGTATATTATCTGCTGTTACGCAGGTCTTAATCTTATAAAATGTGTTAATAACCACTTGGTATTTACAAGTATCAGCTTATTAGTCCTGCTTTGAATCTGTATTTGCATCTCAAACTCACATTTGGGGCCAAGCTTTGGTATTTGTATATTCAGTGTTTACTTTCCATGTGAAACTGAGATTAAGAGGATCACTTATTTTTATTTCCACGTGCTTCAAAGTTTGTGTCCTAATTCACAAAACCATTCCTGATTAAGTTTGTTCATAAACGTGCACTCCAGGCACAACCCTGTTACTGAACCAAGGCTTAGCTCCTGCAGTGCACATCCAGTTTGTTTTCATAAGCCCATCTTCCTGCAGCTTTCCTCCTACAGACCTTCAAAGAAGTTGGAACTTTGATCAGTAATACTTCACAGAATCACAGAATAATAGGGATTGGAAGGGACCTCGAAAGATCATCCAGTCCAATCCCCCTGCTGGAGCAGGAACCTGAATGAGATCACATAGAAAGGCATCCAGGCGGGTCTTGAATGTCTCCAGAGAAGGAGACTCCACAACCTCCTTGGGCAGCCTGTTCCAGTGCACCATCACCCTCACTGTAAAGAAGTTTCTTCTCAAGTTTAAGCAGAACCTCCTGTGTTCCAGCTCACACCCATTGCCCCTTGTCCTACCATTGGGCATCACTGAGAAGAGCCTGGCTCCATCCTCATGACATTTGCCCTTAACATATTTATAAACATTAATGAGGTCACCCCTCAGTCTCCTCTTCTCCAAGCTAAAGAGACCCAGCTCCCTCAGCCTTTCCTCATAAGGGAGATGCTCCATTCCCTTAATCATCTTCGTGGCTCTGCGCTGGACTCTCTCAAGGAGTTCCCTGTCCTTCTTGAACTGTGGGGCCCAGAACTGGACACAGTATTCCAGAGGTTATATAAATATATTTGCAGAGGTTTTTATCTGTAAATTTCAACATGCTTGATGAAAAGTGGGCAAATATCACCACATACCACTCTGTAAAATGAAGAAGCTGAAGAAGAAAGATTTAATTGATTAGAACAGAAATTATGCAGTGAGTCAGTGCTGGGAGCGGAATAGAATTTGGGTCTGTTGGTTCCCACTGCTGCATCCCATCCATAGGATCACAGTGTGGCTGTCCCGGAAGCTGTCCTGACCTGCTCTCTGCACATTATGGTCTCATCTGTCGGCAGACAGGGAACCTTGAAATTTAATTTAAACAAAGAATTAACAATCATAAATTGAAGCGATCCAAGTCAGTAGTTCCTATTTTCTTCCCCTGCTACTGACGTCCTGCCATTGTTTTCCCACTGTGTAAAACATGGTGATAGATTTAACCTACTTTGTTGGAAGAAGAGTTATTACTTTTTATCTGTGCTGGATTGTGTAGGAGCTGAGTGTTCTTGCAGGGTTGTCAGAGCATGTACTTGCCCTTGGGCTGGGAAGAAAAGCAGCATGATGCAAAGAAAGGATTTCAGAGTGAAATCTTAAACTAATTTCTCCATAAAAATAGCAAAATTAGTGGTTCCTGTAATTGTATAGTGGAAAGCATTAGAATAAGGCACCTCTGCTTCCTTTGGACTGTTTTAGAGTGAATTTACTGATGTGTAGAAATTATTCTTTCTCTGACAGATCTGTGGATCAAAATACTGTATTTTTGTCCAGAACAGGCACAGCAAGGACCACAGGAAGCTGAAAATGCATAGAGAGATGGAAGTCACTGCTTTTTTAAAGTAGAGAAGTTTTACTTAAGAAGACATGCTGCTCTTGGTGTTTCCCCATTAAACACAAAACAAAATAACCCAAGATAATTAGTTCTGACAGAACTACTCTATAAATCTTGTACTTTGATTTTCACGTTCTTTTTCCAGTGTCCCTGGGAGAAGGAGAATCTCTTGCGTTCTGACATTACATTGGAGGGAACATGGCGCTTCAGATAGCTTCCCCCTCTCTGTTGTTCAGAGGTCTCCAGGCCCTCTTACTCAGGAGTTGCACCTTCTCTCAAGCCCATGCTGTCTTAGTTTAGGGGCTTGGTCCAAACTGCTCGTCAGACCAGGTGTGACTTTTTTTTTTGTAGCAGCCTTTAAGCATCTGAGGTACATAATCCAGCCCACAAAATTGCTGAGCAGTCTCCTGAGTCATCTGCCCAGCTGTCTGCTC
The DNA here is from genome assembly GCF_000700745.2 of Antrostomus carolinensis. NCBI lineage: Eukaryota > Metazoa > Chordata > Aves > Caprimulgiformes > Caprimulgidae > Antrostomus > Antrostomus carolinensis. Next base: position 18,196 of record NW_010291794.1, on the reverse strand, counting down.
ATTCCTCTCTCTCTGCCAGGGGACTCTGATGAAGTCCAATCCTCTACAGGTCATTAGGCAGAGGAGAGTCTTGCCCTACTTGTTCCTTTATCGTCGTTGTCCCAGATACTAGCTGTTCTCCAGGACCATCTTTACTGTTTTGATTATTTTCAGATATTGTGTCGTTGGCACATGGAATGGGGTAACTAGTATTGCAGGACATCTCTACATACCCTGGGAGTCAGCCTGCTGTTACACTGCTGAACAAAATCAATTTAACAAGTAAAGAGGTTAATCTTTTTCTCTCTGGTCCTAGTCACAGTAGTTCTAGGTATGGTTTTAATAACTGTGGACAATAGAAGTCCCCCCAGCAACTTCACACAGGTGCCTGGGATTTTTATTTTTTTTTAAAGTAGATGGTCTTTTGTTAATCAGAAGAGCACTGTGTGCAGACCTGACTCAGCTGCACTGTTTGTTCTATCTTTAAATTTCCTTCAGCTTGAATAGTCACTTTGAAAACTAAATTGGTGTTTTTAGATTTACTCATTATACAAAAGTAACAGCTTTGCTTTTAAAGATCTTACTACTGAGTGTCTGATGTGCTTCACCAAGTGTCTGATGTGCTTCATAGGAAGGAACAAAGCCAGAAAGGTATGCCCTGTGTTAGAGGTACCTGTCTGCGTTTGGTGGAGTGAGAGCTTATATATAAGCCTGCTTGTTTTTATTTGGAGTTAAATGGCCTCTGCAGAGGTTAAAAGCTACCTACGGCTGAGTGGCTGGTGGCTTGTACTGTTGGGTTGGTGTGGCTGGCCTGCTTCTGCTGCTTGCTGTTCAAAGGCTGTTAAGGCAGCTTTATTGAAAAAGGAGGGATGAATTGTCCCAGAGTCATTATTTGAGAGCAGTGACCCAAGGAAATGGAGGAACAGTTGCTGCCTGTTAAACAAGTTTGGTTTTTGGGTTTTGGTTTTTTTTAAGCTCTTAGCTAAGTGATTTTACTTTTTGGTTTAAAATCTTTTGTTTTTCTGGTTGCATTGGAGTATTCTATATGCCTTCCTTGTTTCTCCTTGTTTCTCTTTGTTTTTTTAGCACCCTCTTTTTTTTTTTTTTTTTTTAAATGACTATCTCAATTATAGAAACACCAAGAGATGAAGTCCTGGGTCAGCAATTTCTTCCCTTCTTAGACTAGTAGCTACAGCCCGAGAATCTGTTTTACTTCATATTTGCGTTGTGGAGTATGGGGAGGCGGATGGGGAGTGCCAGTTACTGGGTGTTTCAGTGACGGCTCTCTGTAAGCAAGCTCTTTCACTGAGTTGCTTCATGAAACCTCTAAAACATGTTGGTGAACACAGACCCTGTGGTACCTTGAGCTTTTGGGGAAGCAGGTTTTCTCTTATGCACTTTGTATTTCTGATTCTTAAGCTTTGGTTAGATGATGGACTTCTCTGCTTGAGCAGTCAGCAGATTGAGAAGATACAAAAGCTCCTTGACACAAAACAGCATGCCTTTGGTGGGAAGGTTTCTCTGGAAATACCACTGGGTACTAAAGAAAGGGTGTTTCCCTTCTGCCATTAGTCTCCAGCCTGAATTATCTTGCTCTGACAACAGTCTCTCCATAGCTTTCTTTTAATTCCATGAATTCACATGGAATATCCAATATGGCCTCTTTATTTTCCTTTTTTTTTTTTTTTTTTTCCCTTCTGCCTCCAAGCTACACTGATTTTGGAGGGGTAGAAGGAAGCTTCTGAGACAGATGTGGTGATTAAATTCTAATCTCCCCTTTGTAACACCGACCTCCACTAAAGTTTTCTTGGAGAGAGAAAATGGAGTCTGTTTGTGTGCAGTTGTCTTTGAATGTCAGATGGACTTAATCCAACTTTACATTTATCATGACTTGAGTTTCTTCCTGCTTCCCATGTCCTCGTTATTAATGATAAAGCATTTTATGCAAAGTGAATTGCTGGATTCTCAACTGCAAGTGGAATCTCTCTTAAGAACCTTAGTAGCAGCAGATATTAAATGAATCATAATCTGTAAACTCTTCTGCTGTCTCTAGGGATGCTTCTTCCAGAGGTGGTAGCAGCAGTAACACAAGGAAAGAAAGTTGTGCAGTCACCCGTACTGCGGACTGGTTGAAAACTCTTCAGAGCCATCGTTCCAGCTCATTTCATGTGCACTTAAACATGTTTCCTGGAGTGGGGTTGAGGTTGCTCATTCTTCTCTCCCCACTTCACACCTGCCTTGGTTTCCTGAACTGCTAACGCACCTCTTCTGTCGTGAAATGACAAACTTAAAAATAGATATGGCTACACAAATCTTGTGGGAAGAGCTGGTTGTCTGTCTCTGCATCAGATCTATAGCTCCTGTGGGGAACCAAATAAAGGTGACTGAACTAACCGTCTCTGAATCATACATCTGTAATACAGCAATAAAACAGAAATGTCCATGGAGGCAGATAGGAAATGGTAAGAGGAAGGATAAAAATGTGTAGAGTGACAAATCACAAGGTTGTGTCCTTGTCTCCAGGGAAAACTAATCCTCCTCAAAGTTAAGGATGATTCGTCTCAATGGCAGAGGAATAGAAATAGTTGACTGGATTCACTGATGTCTACATAAAGTAATTAAAGAGTCTGGTGTAATTCAGAAGGATGTGACCTGAAAATGAATTTATTTAGAATGTCTAAATGGTAGATGCTCTCAAAGAAGAGAAGACACTAGATGTTTTCTAACCTGTTATCAGACAGAGCTGCCTCAAGATGACTCTTACGGAAGATGAAATGGATACCTACATAGACTTGACTGTCCAAGGTTGTGTTTGGCAGCTGCCTTACTTTTTGTGTACCTTCCACAGTGCATGTAGTTTTCATCAAAAGCAGTCTGAGGTTGTTGTTTTGAATTAATATACATTCCTAGAAACGCACAATAGGGCAGAGTTTTCTCTATCCATTGGAAAAAAAAACCCTCCAGTATAATTAACAAATAGTGCACTTCATCTACTTTTCACAAAAAGCACCTTTTTATTTTGGAAGAATGATTTCCTTAAAAGTTAATGTGTCTAATCTGCATGGAATACCTCTGTGGTGTTGTATTTCTTGAGTGTGTCAAGTACAGTCTGTAATGGTAGAAATTCTCTCTTCCATGTTGTACCTCCATTTTCTGGTGAGTACGTAATGAATGGACTTGGTAAGGAACAGGAAAGCTCTTTGTTACGTTAGTCAGGACTTGGCGTGTGTGTGGAGAAATACTGACATCAAGCCTTCTCGGATTCTTGATATTTGAGGCCTGCAGCCATACTCTGATTCACTTTTCTTTGGTTTGCAAGATGGACTTGACAAATGGAAAAAACAACAGCAATGTTGGACTTGAATGTATCTCCAGTTTGCAGGAGCTATTTGTGACTTGCTGTTAAATGCAGTAAGGGCATTACCAGCCCGTGGGCAGAAGCAGAAGGGGGAATGTGTTTTGAAAACTGCTTTAACCATCTTTCATTCCCCCATGCAGTGGCAAGGCAATGTTTATTGCATGAAATAGTTCTTAAAAGGCCAGCCTAATCTTGTTTCTCTTTGTAGAGCAGAGAGCTTGGCCTACAAATTCAGCATTATTTCTCTTGGAAACCCTAGGAACAACATCTCCCCCATGCTTTTTTTCTTCTCTTCGAGAGAATCTGATAGATTATGATGGAGATGTTGCTCCCTACTCTTAATGAATGAACACTTGTCTGGTGCTGGGTCTCCCAACGTGCAGCATGTTGGAACGCAAACACTGGCTCCACAGTTCTTCAAATTTCTTATTGCAGTAACAACATATTCTTTATAGTATTTGCAAAGTGAACTTTTTGTATCTGTACTCAGTAATTCCCTTGTTGTCTCGTTTAGTCAAACCTGCTGTAGAATTGTCAGTTGTTTGGTTAACTTAATAGTGAAGTTACATTTCTGCTGTTAAATGTGGTGTTCTTGCAGGTCACTT
>NW_010291794.1:0-14229 GCF_000700745.2 Antrostomus carolinensis | reverse complement strand
AGGCTGTCTCTTTTTTCAAAGAGATCTCAAAGCTACTGATGTGTAATAAAATTAAGATAGTTGTTCACTGTGCACTGGACTTGTTATTGAGAGTGAGTAACATCACCTGGAATTAGTGACCTCAGCTTCAAATGTGGTATCAGCTGAAAGATAGATGCCACTTCTAAAAGCTGGTTAATATGGGGAGTGGAGAATCAAGTGTTGTTTCAACACCCACATTCTTCTGTGTGAATCACAGCCATGGACCCTTGCTGCTGAGACAAGATGACATGATGTATTTACACCACCATTGACCTGCTAAAGGTGGAATGGCAGTCATGATATCGATTTTTATTTTTTTTAATCATCTTTGACATCAGAAGTGTAATTTCCTGTTATGAATGATCATGTCCTTTTAAACACCATCCCCTTCCTGTACGTGCCACAGAAGTACCTGTGATAGAGCCAGTATGCTTCAAATAGAAGACTAATGTTTAAGAATTCAGTTCTTCTTGGGAAAAATATAACCTGCCTGAAGAATAAAAACACTTTTCCCCTGTCTGTGAGCATTAAAGCTAAATTTCTGAATCATCTGAGGAGGGGAAAGGGATGAAAGTTAATCTGTTTGCTGCTGAGTTACGGTGCCTGAATTCTGTTCTGTGACCAAGTGCCACATGTGAATGTCTTGCGCTTTTGCTTGGCTGCTTGATTAACTGGAATCCAAAATACAGTCCAAGAGCTGCAAAACAATCTTTCCTTTGCTCCTTAGTGAAAACAAAGCTTGCAGAAGGGTACATGAAAACATGCCACTGCTGTTGGCTCCAGAATTGTGTTTCAGTGCTCCCCAGACAGAGCTAAAGCATCTGCTGTCTCTTTGCAGTGACTCCATGCAGTGAGTCAGTAGCACAGGGAGATTTATAAGCTGTGCTCTGAATGTCTGCCCTAGGTGACACAACCAGTGTATTGCTCCTTTGTTTGTGCCAGGGAGGAGTGAGCACGGCACGTTTGAGGCTTACAACTAATACTGTAAACTGAAGGAGGAGTTAGTGTTCTTCCTTCTCTGATATGAACTCCTTTAGGTATCAGAGTTTCCCTTTGCTACAAGTCATTCAGATGTAGCCACCGTCTAGTTAGTTCTACTTACAAGTATTCAGTTTTTAAAATGCCTCAAGTTCTTTGCTTCTTGCTCATGAAAAAGTTAACAGCATTTTAGAGATGTTACTGTAGTATTTTATTGAAGCTCTTTTTAGATTGCAAAGATGTTAGAGAGGATTTTTCTGTTTGGGGAGATGGTAATCTTCAGTGAAGTAATGTTCCTTGAAACTGTTGAGGTGTATATAAAGCACGCCATGGCAGGAAGCTCTGCCCATAGTAGTGAGCTTATCCCCATTCTTAGGGCAGGCACTTGAAGTATCTACTCTAGAAAAAAACGCGGTGTTTGGGTAGACATCTTCTGACGTCCCTGTCACCCATCTTGTGCTGTCAATCAGATAGATTTGAACAGAAAGTCAGGCTTCACCCCAGGGCTGATAATGTCCACTTGCTTCGTTCTGTTGGGTTTCACCGACCGTTGCATCTGCATAGCCAACCTTGGACATGATTGTGGCTGTCCCACTCAGATGAGCATGACTGAATCTGGCTCTGACTTGTTAAATATTTTGATGCTTTCAGTGGCTCTAGGAGATCCTGAAAAGTGAATACGAAGAGCATACACTTCTGTCTGAAGGGAAAAAAAAAGTTTTAATAGCAACAGCCCATATTAGTCTAGATATAGCTTTTGAAGTCCATCTCATACCTACTGGCACCTGAAATCTGCCATCCTTTTGTTCAGCTCCATCTGCAGTTTTACCTTGCTGTCCACTTGTGCAACTGCAGTAAGATGAGACCAAATATGCAATTTCTGTGTTTCTGAGGCGACTGTTGCACACCGGTCCATCAGACAGCCTGAGTTCTGCCTCAGACCTCACTTAATCATGCTAAGGTTTGTGAATTCTCTGTTTGAACCTATTTAAGAATGATTCTTGTGCGGCTGCTCTTTACAATGCTGTTTGACTAGTTTGTTGACATTCCTGTCAGGGAGGTGAGAAAGTTTTTGGTTATGTCCTTTCTGCATTGGATTGAGAACGAAGTACTGTAGCATTCCCTGATGTTAGTTATGAATGTTGGTTCCTGCAAAACTCTGACATTGCCAAGCAGCCTTTTTTTATTTCTTTGTTTGCAACTATGCTCTCCATTGAAAGAAAAGACAATAGATACACTAGATGTGTCAGGAAATTCCTTTATTTTACTGATGACAGCCTAGTTCTATCTTTAGCTTTGTATTCTGGTATTGCAGGGTCCAGCCTTCCCTTTATGGGGTTATGTATGACCTGGAGGAAGAGCTTCCCTAGCAGAAAGTTTGTTGTGTCCACTCTGCAACTATGTCAGTTGATTAACTCAAAGATACTGCTTTACCTTACAAGTCTTGCCTTTCTGAGCAAAGGAACAAAGTTGCCAAAAGTTATATATAAATAACGCGCTGGTCACCCTGTGGAAAACATATGTGTGCGTACTTTGTAAGCGTAAAGTAATGAGTCCCTGCGTGAAAGCGGGGTAAACTGCTGCACAGTACAGCAGGTTGAGAGTTCACTTAGCAGTTACTGCGAGGCAGTGAACATGCTGTAAATCTACACCCTGGTTTCTCGTGGTCATTTCGGATATGACTGCAAGACTATCAAAGTGGATATTCACAGTGTAGTACAGTGCGTCTTGCTGTGTTATGAGCTGGCTGGTTTCTGAACATCCAGTCTTCCTCCAGCATTAGTAATATCTTCCACTGTTTTAAATGTGCCAGTATCAGAAATCTGTAAGGCAGCTTTTGCAATATATAGAGCACAAAGTTCCTCTCTGTTCCCAGGGTACAAATACTCTTCCAAGTGACCAATGCCACAGGAACTTGGAGGCTTATTGGAATTTTTACTGCAGGTGCTTGCAGGAACATCTGCCCTGAGGGCAAGCAAAACCTGTTCCCCTTTACCATGCCTACAACTCTATTGCCTCCTCCCTCATCCATTAGAAATCATCTGTGGTGTCTAATTCCCATTCTTGTCTCTTCCCAGGACAGTGTAAGTGATCTCCTGAAGTTGCTTTGAGCTCTGTGACTTAGGCAAGAAGCTGGTGGCAAAGGAGAGGGGTTTGTCTAGTGGAGTCTGGAAGTTAATCAGATTTTTAACCCTTAGGTCTGATAGGAGCTATGACTTTCACAAATCTCTGATTTCTTGGAGCTTAGGGTCTCCTTTTGCACTAACTTGCCAACCTCACAGATTTGTTTGAGAATTTTGTTTTACTTATTAGAATTATATGTAATTAATGAGGCCTTCTTTGGGGTTTCCATTCTTTGCTTACTGATGGGATCTCACATCTCTTGTGTCTCACAAACATGCTTTTCAAGCTGTCATTGAGTCCTCTGTAATTTTTATCTTCTGTTAACACAGAGTTTAAATGAGAGTTATCAAGATAGCTCTGTTCCCTGACCATGCCAGAATCTCCAGAGTTCTCTTCAGAGTTTGGTGTCTTGCTATCCTTTTGGGCTTCCAACTTGCCCTTTGCGGAATATGTAAACTCAACTACTGTTTTCACCATCCTGGATCAGACTAAATAAATTTTCTTTCTCGAGCTGGGGCCAGTATCAGGTGCTTTATGGGAAGATGTCTGGTACCCTGAAGAGTATTTTTGCTTTACCAAAGTATAAACCCCCCTAATCCAGACCATGTATTTTCCAAGCAGATGAGTGTTCTCTCAGGATACATGCAGATACCCAGTCCTTTTTCTTTTGGTTTGGTAGTCTCTTGGACTTACTGGTATCACGTGTCAGTGAGCAAAAGCTAGCCAACAGCATTTGTCCCTTACTCCAAACCTGTCTCTTTACATTCCCTTGCTGTTAATGTTAATTGTTTTGATCATTTCAGCATCCTTCTGCAAGCTTAAGTACACCTCATCTGCTTGCCTTCCCTTCTGCTGCCTGAGTCAGGTTCTGAATGTCATCCTTCAAGCTTCTGTGTTCATCCGTAAGATCTCAACTGAGCTTTCCTCCTTCCTCCCTACTATCCAGTCTGCTCTCATCTCCTCTTTTGCGTAGGTTGCCCACTCTTGATTCTTTGTTATTCTTTAGTGTCTGTCCTTATCTAAAAATGTGTTAATTCTGCAAAACAAAGCCATTAAAGCTTTATGCAGTTCTCTTGGATTGTTCTGTTCTTGAATGTGCCTCTAGACTGTATGTTCAAGGCTGGGATGCTGTTTTCTGATGTTCTTTGCCTAGCGAGCTGTATACGTTCACTGTGCTCATACATTAAGCGATCCTTAAAGTGCGTTAAGGGCCTCATGTGACAACTGTAGTGAATGTGCTGTGCTGTGCTTGCCGGGAGGCTTGAGCCTGTAAGGGTAGACCCAGGAGTTCTCAAAACTCGGGCAAATCAAATCCAGAGACTTGCTTAAAGCCCTCTTTAGATGTGTGTTGTGGTGGTAGAAGAGGGAGGGAGTAATAATGTTGTGATAGAAGAGATGCAAAGCAGAATAGCACAGAGAGGGTGGACTGCCTTTTAAGCACTTAAAGCCAGGCAATAAATGTGGCTGGGAGCCATTGACCACTTTCTGTAGTGTCTTTGCCTGTTCCTGGCATACTTACGCCATGTAAAACTTAATTTAAGGAGTTTGGGTGTTACTTATGTGATTAAAATGGCAGTCTGAGAAGAGAGAACTTTGCCATGACATCAACTTTCCACTGAGTTATTGGAAAAGCTAGATTTTTATTTTTTTAATCCTGTGATGGGTCATCATTTTATTACTAGTAAATATTTCTCATTGTAAGAACAAACTTCCTTTTATAGTATTCACATGTTGCTGTTTTTACTGAATCCAGCATAGAGCTATTTCCTATTTCTAATTGTTCACTCACACTCAGCAGTTCCTGTGTGTTCATGTGCTCTTTCTCTCTCTCTCTCTCTTTCTTTCTCTCTCAGCTTTTTTAGCCTTGTTGATCTATTATTGTGACTTTGGCGAGACAACGCCAGCTTTCAGCATTTAATGGGCTGTGAGGAGCAGGAGCCATCAGCTACTTCCTCTGCATGTGTGACCATGATGTCATCAGCTACTCTGGGTTGCTTTACCATCCGCTGCTGCTGTTACTTTGGTGCATGTGGAAAGAATGTAAACAGCACTTTCCAGATGTTCTTAGGGCAGCTGGAGAGCCATAAAAGGACTATTTGGTTCAGGAATATTACTAATCTACTTAGGAGATGGAAGTGAATAGTCATAAAAACATACAGCTCCAACGTATATCCAGTGCAGCATGCCCTGTAAAGTGTATCGCAGTGGGTTGTTGGAACAGTCAAGTGATTACATAGCATGTTCAGGACTTGAGCTGCGTAGGTGAACTATCTTTATACCCACTTTCCTTTCCTCTCTTATTCTTCCTTCCACCAGCTTCAGCTCCTGAATGAAACACAGCAACAATGTCCTTCTAATCTCATGAAAGGCAAATGCTTTTTTGTTCACTCATAGTGCCTGCAAGCTGTAAGTGATCTCAACAGATGAAGAGTGAAGAAAAGAAAGATGATCAGTTTTTTAAACTCTCAGTATTATATTTGATGTAGTAGGAACCACTGAATAAACATGGGGGTGTTTCATCTTGGTGCTGTAAAGAATAGGAATTTGGAAACCGGGGTCTCTCCTTCCTCTCCAGGGCTGGAAAAGCATAAAATCTCACCTATTTGTGGTATATCCAAAAAAGTTTATTTTGGGGGAGAACCAGTCACTTCCTTCTTTAGGGTGTGTGTGGTTTTTAATGCATTAATTAATTTTTATTGAGTGGTGGAAAAACTGATGTCAGAGCTGCATTGCGGCTGGACTTGCAGGAACACAAGGTTGTAGGAAATAATACAGCTAACATCATAAGGGCAGTGAAAGTTTAACCATGGAGAGTTTAAAATAGCAAAGCTGAGCCATATGGATATTAAAAGATATGACTGAATCAAAACAACGGTCTAATATTGAACTAGATTTTGCTGGGGGAGTAGCAAACTTCTTGGGTTAATTTCTGTTGTGTATCTCGTGTCTAAGGGTGGGTTTCTTGTCTCAACACCTTGATTTCTGACTTTGGTGTTGTCAGTTTCTGGCTATCACAGGATACAAGCTGCATGGGGCAATGTAGGTTGTATCTCACTGTTTTGTTTTGTTTTGTTTTTTGCCAGGCCTCTTTATTCAGGAGTCTGTAGAATATCCTTTTCCTTTTACGGTGGTCTGTAAACTTGTCTAGCTTGACTTCTTCCCTGGCACCTCTCACAGTTCAGATTGCACAGATCCATGACAGCAAGGCGGAGGGAGGCGGAGAGAAGTGCTTTGGAAATTGGAGCCAAGAAGGAGCACAGTTACATAATTGTACAAAAGAAAAAGGATTTTTTGTATTGTTTTGTTTTTCCTTCTCATACCCTTCTGTGAACTGAAAAAATGTTGTTGGAAAGCTGGATGGAAAAACTTAAGCGTCATTCATCCCTGTGGGGACATTAAATGTATTGAAATGTTCCACCTGTTTTATGGGTGTTGCTTTTCCTCTTTCAGGTTTGACATCTACAGGAAGGTGCCAAAAGACCTTACACAGCCAACCTACACAGGGGCTATTAGTAAGTAACACTTCTTTTTGATGTCCTTCCATACCCCTGGTCTAAAATTAAAAGATCTTTTGGCTTCTGTGTCTCTAGGCAATATTTTTAAAGGGATATGAAACACTGGAAAGGGTATCCTGTGTTGCTGAGACAGCTCTCTTCTGCCCAACCTGTCAGGTCATGCTGAACAGTGGAGTAGTTTGCATGGATTCAGAAACTCAACAACAAAAAGTAGTAAAGATAACACTGTCAGGAAAGGGAGCTCCTGAAAGCTAGCACTGAAATACCCACTCTGCTAGCTACTGAGGTAGCTAGAGAGCTTTTTGCTTCTATCTTCCCATGAACAGAGGCTGTGAGTCTGCTGCAAACACTGGTGGGGGGGATGCCTGCAGATTTTTTTTACCTCTCTGTGACAGGTGTCCGCTCAGTCAGTGTGGAAACTACTGGTGACAGTTGCATTCACAGTTAATGTACCCAGGTGTTTGGCTTGCTGAAGAGACTTGAGGAACCAAACTACTGCAAACAGAGAATTCAGGTTCTCGATTGTGGGTCAGTAAGGAGCAGCGTGGGTGGCAACATGCAGTGGGCAGTGGTGAGGATGATTTGGGAAATGTGTGTTTCTCTCACAATGTGCTCAGGGGATTAATCTGATGTTGTAGGTGGGACTAACGAGCACAGATCTTGTTTTGTTGTTATTTGTCATGCTATTAAAGAGGAAAATTACTTGGTCAGAAAGCACCGATAGCGATCCACTCTCACTCCCATGTATCAGTACTTCAGCTGATATAAATCTCTTGCCTTGGGCCCCTTTTCCTTCCTTCCTCCTCCTGAGGGAGGCTGTAGGCTGAGTAATGCAATTTTACACAATTATATGCAATGAGTGCACTGTGCAGAGCCGTAAACATTGATCAGGTTGATCCTGCCAGGCCTGTAATTAGACGCCTAATGCAGCTTTCCTGTTCCATTGAACAGTGACTTCCTTTGATCGTCTAGCTGTGCTCCATTCATCCATTCTTATAGATGGGTCAGTAGCCTTGTATGTCATTGCTGACGTGAGTGATGTCATATCCCTTGGTGACAGCAGGCATCAAATAGAACTGAGTCAGTAGCAGTGAATCAATGGACACAAAGGAAAGCCCTTTGTGAGCTGAAGAAACTCCTCAGTCCTTACTGTAAGGATGGTTGAAGGCTGGAACAGGTTGCCCAGGGTGGTGTGGAGTGTCCATCCTTGGAGACACTCAAAACAGTTAGACCCGACCCTGAGCAACCTGCTTTAGCTGACCCTGCTTTGAGCAGGGGGGTTGGACAGGATGATCTCCCGAGGTCCCTGACAGCCTCAACTATTCTGTGCTTCTGAGAAGATAGCACATTCCTCTAAGTATTTACTTTCAGAGAGTCCTTGTCCTCCGTGTTCTCCTAACCGCTGAATTACTTGTATGTTGACTCCCTTTTAGGTTTGCTGAAACTGTGAACAAAGGGCTTGAATAAAACTGTTTGCTAATTTAGAGGCATATGAGATTTAGTGTTTTGAAAGAACACTTTGAACTTGTCAGTGATCCTGCCTTCTCTTCTGTTTTGGAAACTAAGAGTTCCCACACTATAACTGGGCTCCCTTTGAGAATTTGTCTTGTTATGAATCACCTGCGAAAGCATATGTTTTAGAAACAAAACCATCAAAGGCCATCCAGTGTGAGGCTTTCTGATCTGCAGTAAACAGCTCAAGTGATAAGTCTGTTGTGGGAAGGCTTGAAGGCTGTGACTCTTACTTAAAATTATTAGCTGACTTATTTCTCTCTATTGTTATTTGCAGCTTCTCAGGCTTTGATTTTCTTCTCTAACTGGTTCTCCTTCTTTTTGTCAGAGTGTTTTTAGACAGGCTGATATAAGCTTTTGAACCACACAGGCAGCCAACAAACTGGGGTGGTTTTGCATGTGAGGATCTTCTGTGCAGTTTTCCTAATGGGCTTTCTGTCTGACCAAGCCTGTGACCTGTAATTTGAAAGCCAGTAATCTTAGGTGTTGTAGGAGGCCATGAATGAGACCAGCCCATTGCCATGCCAGTTTGAAGCCTGGGAAGGTTGCATGATTTAATGATAAATACTTTAGTGAAGTCAGCTTGTAATAACATTGGGGTAGTGGAAGGTTCTGCCTCTGAAAAAAACCTTTTAGGGTCTAGTAAATATGTGAAACAACTATGGCTGCAGCTGTATTTTGGCTTGCTTGAAGTCCTCTAAATTTTACAGAGCAGATACAAAATAGCCCATAGTAGCCAACTGTTAATTTAGGCCCTTCCCACATGATTTCTTGTGAAACTTTAGTTCAGTGTCACTTCTGGTGCAGAAGGGTTTCTGGAATAGGAATGGATTTACTGCAGGATTCCTACAGTTGCTTTTGGATTGTAAAAAGGCCTTTTTTTGAAAAGTTGGAGGTTTATTAGGGAAGAAAGCATAGATCAGATTATAGGAAAAAAGAGATGGAAAGCTCTGCTTCTGATCACCGGGGCTGAAGTGGCCAAAGCCTCTAGGAAAGAAGCAACTCAGGGAGATCAAGTGTGAGAGTATTTTTGTGGAGAAAAGCAGGCAGTCTCGAACGCAAACAAGTTCAGAAGCCAACTGGAGGGTTATTGAAGCTTTCTATTATGAATGGTTTTGTCATTTCAAAAGTTGCCGTGAATGTGGCTTACAAGATCTTTCAGATCTGTGTAGCAACCCTTCCAGCTACTAAAAACTGGTAGGAATGAAGGTACCAAGAACAGTCCACTGCAGTTTAGTGGGGTTTGTATAGAGCAATGTACCCAGTGTTATGGACGTCTTTGAAAAGCGTGTGGAAGTTACTCATTCCTTTTTCTTTGTAAATAGCTCTTCTTTCGGGCAGCATTGCAATCCCTGTGCCACTCAGCCAGTTGGGCCATTGTTGTCCCTCTTCTACCAGATGCTTGTGCCAGTCGTTGCAGGCCTTCCCACCCCTGTGTAACATGTCTGTGATGCCAGCACACGGCCATTCTAACAGGCCTGACTAACGCGGTGACAACTTGGCCATGTTTGGGTATGTAGGCAGCAGCAGCACAAGCACTGGCTGGCTGACAGCTGGCATCTGGCTGGACAGGAGCAGTCTGATTTCTTGAGAGAGGGGCCTGCAACTCAGACAGCTGCTGTAGCAATCCTGCTATTTAACAGTCAGTGCGGATGCATAGTTCACGTGCACATGTTGTATGCACACATGGTAACGTTATCCAGAAATACTCTATGCTGTTTGGAGGCTGGAGTTTTAAATACACATCAGGAAATATCAAAGTTATGAATCACATGGCATCTGTAACAAGACCCGTTCCTTGTACTTCATAGCAGTTCGCTCCATTGAACAATAAATTCTATTAATTTTATGCCTTAATATAGACATGGATCCACGTTCTCAGTCTGTATGATGTATTAAACACTTTGCGTTTCTTTCATTTCTTGTGGAGTGGGGAGGAAGAGTCAGGAATGTAAGTAGATGAGATATGGATCAGAAGGGATATGTACAAAAAGGTTAGGTTGTCGAAGCTAATGTAGGGGGGAAAAAAGCTTGGGAAAGTTTCCCATCCTTCTTGGGTTACTGATTAGCCAACAGCAGTTTGTCTAACACCAGCAAACTTTGATATATTGATCATGTTATCATATTAGAGTTTTAAGAAACATGTCTTAGATGGTCCTTCAAGCTCTGTGGGAACATCGCAGTGCTCTTGCAGTTAAGCTAAACTTTCTGCATTAATTGTTTTATTCTGTCTGATCCTGGCCTGTAATCTACTTTTCCGAATATAATACAGTTTTCAAATGTGGGTGGCAGGAACTGCACATTTGCATGGAAGCAGGTAAAGGCCTTCACTATGAAATAAGTAGCTGAAACACTGTGTGCATAAACTTTTATGTTGGGAACTTTGTATAAGCCTGCAGCTCTACGCTAAGGGAGGAGCTCACATTGGCTCAAGAGAGAGTTTAATGCATAAGGCTTTCACTAAGTCTTGTGCCAAAGACACCCCCACTGCCCTGAAAATGTACGTGTACAAGAAGAGTTTAACACAAGTGGCCATGCTAGCTAGGTCAGTGCAAATGCCCATGTAGCCCAGTATCCACTTGCCAGGGGTGGTCAGCAGCAGGTGGCTGATGAAGAGCACGAGGACAGGTTAAACACATCGCCAGGCTTCAGTCAGTTGGCAGTTCTGAACTTCTTGAGCTAGAGGTGGTTCCTTTGTGTCTAGTAGCCCTCAATGGATTTCTTCTTCAAGGCATGTCTGATTACTTTTTGAAATCTTATAGACTGTTTTTTCAAGCATCCCCACATCCATAGTCAAGAATTTTCAGAATTTAGTTATGTCTTGTGTGAAGGAAAATCTCATCCTGTTTTTCACCTCCCCCTTCCCTCCCATTCCCATACTGGAAGAGACAGTGAGTGGTTATTCCCCATTCATTGCCTTCAGGCTGCTCATGATTTTATACACCCCTCTCATATCCACCCTCAGTAATCTCTTTTACAGGTTTAAAACTGATTATGCAGTTTGAAGGCAAGCAAAAGTATCGAGGAGCTTTGAAAGTCAGTCCCTGCCAGGTGTTTCAGGGCATTCTTGCAGGATTTTTTAGATATAAGTTAATGGAGTTTTACTCTACTGTATTTGCTAGAACGAGTCCAGAGGAGGCCACCAGGATGATCCGAGGCCTGGAGTGCCTCTCCTGTGAGGACAGGCTGAAAGAGTTGGGGCTGTTCAGCCTGGAGAAGAGAAGGCTCCGGGGAGATCTTATAGTGGCCTCCCAGTACCTGAAGGGGCTACAAGAAAGCTGGGAAGGACTTTTCATAAGGGCAGTTATGAAAGGACAGAACAAGGGGAAATGGCTTTAAGCTGAAAGAGGGTAGGTTTAGATTAGATATTAGGAAGAAGTTTTTCACTGTGAGGGTGGTCAGACACTGGAACGGGTTGCCCAGAGAAGTTGTGGCTCCGCCCTGGAAGTGTTTAAGTCCAGGTTGGATGAGGCTTTGAGCAACCTGGTCTAGTGGAAGGTGTCCCTGCTGATGGCAGGGGGGTTGGAACTAGATGATCTTTAAGGTCCCTTCCAACCCAAACCATTCCATGATTCTATGCTAAGTATTGTCACAAGCTTTCACTGCAAGAGCTAAATCGGCAGATGGACTTTAGGGACTAAATACTTTGTGTATGGGAAAAGAAGAAAATTTTATGATGTAAATAGCAAAGAAAAAAGCTAAAAAATTGGAAGAGAGAGAGCGCCATGGGAGAGAATTTACAGTTAGTAGTACCAGGTTTGCATAGAAGTGCTGGAGAACAGAGAGGTCTAGCTGTTGCTGTGGAAAGCCTTTACAGGGTGATAACAAGCAGAGAGGAATATGGGAGGCAATTAAAGAAGAAAGGGTTGTCTCTATGTCAAACGCTCTCCCCTGCGTACTGCCAAAGATGAGAGATCTTGTGTTTCTGCTGTTCGATGATTAACAGTAAGAGACACTGGATCAACTAGTCTTGTGCTTAGGTTGCTTTTTTTGTGCTCTTATGTAGGTGTATGTTCTCATAAGAATTTGCTGCTGTGCTTTAAGTAGACCTTTCTCCTCCCCCACACTGCATGGTACACTGTGCCAGTGGCTTAGCTGGGTTACAGCAGTGCTGTTCTGTGTCTTGACAGCCAAGACTTGGAAGCAACTGTGTGACCATCTGAGGTTTCTCTTTAGAAATTAATAGCTTCTCTTGCTTCCCATTTTCCTACTGGTCTTTGATTTTGTTTTTCCCTTTTCACTCTTCATCCTAGCTAATGGATTTTTTGGCATCTCTTAGAGTCCCTTGCACTTTTCAGAGGGTCAGTAAATTAATCCACTCTTGAATGACTCTGATGAGGAAGGGGAAGCAACGCATTTCTCTTTCCTCAGAACTATAAACTGACTAATGTGAAGGATGAGACACAAGGCTTTAGGTCACTCAAAGATCTGTCTCGGTATTTGCCTTAAGTACCTCCTCTTTCTTTCCCTTGCCTCTCACATTCTCTACCAAGGGAGTTTGGACAGGCGCAATTGTATGATAAAATCACTCCCCAGCCAGTTGTTGCTTGAGCTTCCCAAAGGAATGGGTATTCAGGCTGTATAGGTCATGTGGAATAAAGTTGAGGAACAGGGTTTTTCTTATGTGTTTCTCAATCCTAATTAGTGGCTATGGTAAAGTGGTCATTTCCAAAGAGTGCCTGGTCATTGTGACTTCTGCGATTGAGGGGTGAGCCAGATTGTACTGCTGTTGTCACAGCCCTGGAATAGGATGCCATCCCCTGGTTTACTCTTTTGTATAGTGATTCATAGTGAACTTGGGTATTTATTTAATACAAATACACATTGCAGCCCTGTCTCCTTGAGTTAGCACATCCTTGTCTATTCCAGTCATCCCTTCTCAATGGGATTTACAGCTGTCCTTCCTTCCAGCTGCCCTTGTATGGGTCAGTGACTGTCACTGCCATGTGAATGTCACTGTACAATGTTTTGAATAGTTTACTGATGGAGAGTAACCAGTAATATGCCACTTAATTTAGGTTCCCTCCTTTTAACTTTAGGTTGGCATTCTTAAAAAAGACATGGGATTTGTTGTCCAGGTACTTTGCAATTCCTTCACTAGTAATTTTCCCTCTCTGAAGAGTCAATATATCAGCAAATGGAGACATTAGAGAAGTACCGGGTATTGGCTAGACTAGTCCATTATCGCCATGTCTCTGCTGTACCAGCTCTATCTAGTGGGTAATGCAGGCTGTGAGATGACTTACATGTAGCCTTAGTACTTGACAAAGAACAAAAATGTCTCCTAATCCACAAAATACTAAAACCTTCTGGAGGTTTTAGTAGTAATAAAATTACATTTGGAACAAGGGTTCCAAAGAAGTCCTGCTGTCAAGTAGCTTTGTCAAGAAAGAGGAAGAGCTGGCAGGCCGACATAGTGTGCTGGAGATGGAGAATGCAGGAGCTATGGGGAAATGGAAATGATGATGGAAGAGGTGGCCCAAGAATTAAGATACACAGCAGGATTTTGGGTATTGGCATGCCATTGAAGTCACTGCTCTGGTGGCCCTGTCTGGGTCATTGTCTCTAAAGAGTGTTAGTTCTCCAGCATGCCTGGGTGGCATATCCGTGGGGGGAATAATACACCTGTGTGAAAAGAGTTTGTCTTGGTTAGAGATAAGAAACTAACCTTTTCCTCTCCTTGCCTCTTTTCCAGTCTCTGTCTGCTGCTGTCTCTTCATACTGTTTCTCTTCTTGTCTGAGCTCACCGGATTCATAGCCACTGAAATGTAAGTAAAAATCATGTTTTCCTTTGTTCGAATGTATGTGCATATATGATTCTTTACAGCTTTACTCTGCTATCTTGGAAAAATGTGCCTGTGATTTCACTAGGTCAGTTAGGTGTCTAAATGTTTTTTGGATTCCTTTTGGTTGAGTCCAAATTCTCAGTCATTCATTCAGCTTTTTAGTTTACTAAAGTATGCTAGGCAAACTTGATTCTAAAATACTTCTGGTAGAGAAAACAGTTCCAGACCTTTATTAGCTGGGTTTCTCTATTGAACACAGTGGATATTTTTCATAGAATCATAGAATCATAGAA
>NW_010291793.1:10835-16539 GCF_000700745.2 Antrostomus carolinensis | reverse complement strand
ACCAGCTCTGGCCCAGCTCACCCCAGGACACACGGCCCATTGTTGCATGAGACTCACATGCCTCAGCCTGAACAGGCTGCCTTCTAGAAAACACCAATCCTAGATGGGGTACATCTGCCTGAAGTCTGCATCTCTTGACATCTACAGCTTGACACCAAGAAAATTATTTCGACAACAAGAAAATTATCCTCTCCTCTCCAAGAAAAAAAATATTTTCCTTGGTGCTCTCCCCCCCCCACCCCACCCCACCCCACCCCAAAGGATGTGAGGGTGGGAACAGTAACAGAGCAGGGCTGAACTTAAAAACTGAAGTGCTCAGATGATTTTAGTTCAGGTTTGTTGTGTAGGGCTCTGCTATGTTCTTGGCACAGTTACTCTGTAGGATACCTCTGGAGTGATTCAGGTATCTGGTGCTGTATGTGCACGTCCTTTTCAGCACCTAACCTTGAACAGGGTTTTTTTTAATCCACTTCTCGCCCTGCTGCGCTACAGATACAGTGATGGTGTCTTTTTCAGAAGCAGCTATATCTACTAATTTCCTAAATTTAATGATCAGCTTCTGCATGGCTCATTACATGCACGGACATCAGAAAGGGAAGTATCACCACTAATGGGGAAAGAGAGGTGGAAGCAACTTGAATAAGGTTACACTGCAAATCCGTGAGTGGCCAACAGCTCCTGGTGTCCACCTCTCCTATCTCTAGTCCTGTTGGCTTCTGCCACTTGCAGCAGAAAAACCTGAAATGAGTTTTCTGGCCTTGTGTAGCCCTGGAGAGGGAGGATCAGGACAGAGAAACACTAAGTGCAGAGGACACTGAGGTTGCCCAGGGCAGTGGTGGAGTCCCCATCCCTGGAGGGATTTCAGAGTGGTGTAGACATAGTGCTGAGGGACATGGGTTAGTCGGGGACTTGTCAGTGTTGGGTTCATGGTTGGACTCCATGATCTTAAAGATCTTTTCAAATCCAGGCAATTCTGTGAATCCCACACCAGGCTCTGCCACACGGAGCCCCCAGAAGAGCTGGTGTACGAGCATGGGCTGTGGAAGAGCTCCTGGCAGCAGGAACCACTCCAAGAAGCCATCCCTATCTGCTCAGACTCTTCAGCCATCGCAGCTTTTATTTCAGGCAACAGTGAGTCTCACCAAACAAACGCAGAGCTGACAAAAAGCCTTGTCCTGCCAGCCCTGAAGGCTTGACCTCCTGCCACAACACCAGGTAGGGCTGGGATTGCCGCTCTCCCAGCTGCTCTAGCTACATCTTCCGCAGGACCACCCATACAGATCAAAGGCACAGGCAGGACACGGTCCTTAAGGCTGCACATGCTATCACCCCTCATGGTTTACCATCCCAAGAGGCACCTGTCCATCAGCAGAAACTCACCCAGACCACACCACCACCCACCAAGTGACAACGATTTTTGGTTTCCAGACCACACTGTGTGAGGACTCGCCCCCAGGCTGCCCTCTCTCCCTTCCCCTCACCTCCACTGGTTTCAGACACAGCGTGCCAGGGGGACATCATGGGGACATGAGGGGGACATGACCCACACACACACCTGCCAGGGACCCAGCCAGACTGGGGGAGGCTGCATGTGAGCGGCTGGGTGTAACTTCCACCCTGTCCCTAGTGCCAAAAACAAGCGTGTTAAAGCTAATCTACCCCTGTCTAGGCTCAACTGCTTTTCTGTGACTAAGCCCCTTATAATGGTTTTACTAAAATCCCCTTTTGATGGAAAAAATCCCAGCTGGAAGTTTTGGGCAAGCGGCACAATGTGCAAGTCTGCGTGTCCCTTTGCCCAGCTTCACAAAAGCCTCTAATCGAGTGGAAAATTTGCTGGAGGCCAGAGGTTTAGGCCTGCAATTATTTTTTAAGGGATTATCAGGAGAGAATGGGGGTACTTCTGACCCTCCTTCTCTTTGTGTTTGGCTCTGTGCTGCTTTCAGACAGACTCAGACAGAGACCTAAACCACCGCAGCTGGATCTAGCGAAACCAGGGCTGGTCTGAGCAGCACGCCCCCTCTCTGTCCTACAGGCTGGACCTCAGCCTATGGGTTAGATGAGTCCCACTCCAGCACCAGGCAACAAACAGAAATTATTTTCAACAGAAAAAAGCCTTTTTTAATTTTTTTTTTTTAAATTTTTTAAAAATAATATCTTGAGAAAAAGGAACCGATGCCAGACCTGTGCACCTCACCAAACTGAAAAACCAAGGAGGAGGCAGGGATGGCGCCCACCAGACAGGCTGGGCTTTGGCTCTGCAAAGCCATTACGCAGGAGGTCTCACATAAGTTATGCGCAGCTAAATCCAAACAAGACTTGGCACTGAAGACGTGTGTGCTGAAACACCCAGCTTTTAAGAGCCTTGCTCCAAGGGTGGATCCTGGTGTTAAGAGTCCTCAGTGCTTTTGTGGCCTCTGAGAAAAGTCACACACCTCCAAGGCTCCAAAACAACTTCTTGCTGGGCATGGAGCCACTTATTTGAGTCAGCACGCTTAGCACGGGCTGGCCAGAGGAGAAACACCACTGGCACTCCTGCCTGAGGAGCTCTGTACCTTGCTCAGAGCTACTGGGAACTGCCTACGCTCACTGAGATCCAAAATTAGGCGCTTCTCCTCTGCCATCAAACTGCCACACTCCTGGAGTGCAAGCAAGCGAGATGTACCTGGAAGAAGCAGCAGCATGTCCTGCTTAAAAGCTTTTAAAACCTCTCTTCGCTCTTCCCATCTAAGCCACGCTGATGATTATTTGAGCTTTGGTGCAAGAAACAGAGCACAAGGGAAGCGATGACCATAGACTACGAGTGTTTATTTTCGTGGGCTGCTCTCTCCTTCCGAAACCTCTCAGCTTGTTGCATAAAGCAGCTATGGGATAAAACAGAGAAGCAGGTTTGATCCCTGAGCCTTCCAACCATTTGGCTGCTATAGAAGATGTTTCAAAAGAAAGTGGCAGTTGCCACTGGGTTTTCGCTCTCACCGTGTCCACATGTGTGCTAGGTGTGCTCTGCAAGCACCTGGGGAGCAGCTGGATCGTGATCAGACTCAAGCAGGCACGTAAGTACAACGCTCAGCACCCGAGGGGTGTTAAAATAAAAATGATTTTAAAAGCCAGACAAACAAACACAGAGAAAAAGGCAAATGAGGCATTTGTGGAATTTAGATGCCTCCAGGAGCTAGGTGGTGCCTAAGCTGGGGATTTTGATTTTGCAATTTGGAATACTGCCTAAATGTAATTTGTTGGGATTTTTTTTCCCCCATGTATCAGGTCTTTTGCTCCTCTCTCTCTCATTCTCTCCATCCCCACGGACACTGGTTTTGTTAAGACAGTAAGATAAAAAGATGAACGGCCAAGCCTGCTCAAAATTACTCATGAAGGCTGATGTGCTTTAAGATACTCTGTACCTGTCTAACTTCTGGAAGATGGATGAGTCTGCTCTCTGAGATAGCTTGAGAGCTTCAGCATCCAAAGATAAGGGACCCAGAATCACCAGTAACCAGTGGTGCAGGAGGTCACCTGTGTGATTCACTAACAGCACTAGAAATGTAAGGTCAGGAGAAGAGTCAGCCCCAGCTTTTCTCACCCTAATAAATGGAGCAGCAGGCACAGTGCCACAGGAGAGTTGTCCTTTGCTGCTTCTGAAGAAGCAGATCTTTCCCTCAGCCTGCTGTTCCTGAGCACCGTCACCACACCTCGCTCTTTCTATTTATACACAGCCTGCTGTCCACGGATAACCTTGAGAAACCATTTACAGTACTGAAACACTGAGGACTTCCAAAGATCACCATCCCAAACCTGCACAGAGGCAGGATCAAGTGTACTTGGATCATTCCTGACAAGGGTTTATCTTACCCGGTCCTAGAACTTTCCCTAAAGGCACAGCCTGCGGCCCCTCTATCCAACCACTTCCAGTTTGCTTCTCATATTCACCTTAAATTAAATATTCTATTTTTCCTGCAGACTAAGCTGTGTTTTTAATGCTTTCCACAGCTGGAAACAGAAAACAGCTGATGACTGGTATGTTCACGGCAACCTCTTCTCAGACACCTAGGGATGTGCTTGGTTCAGTAAGACTGAAGATAACCAGCATTTCACGTGCAGCTGCACAAAGTAGAAAGATCTTATTTTCTTAGCACAGCTTTACGATGCGAGTGAAAAGAGAGAACTGACAGGTCATGACAACTGGAACCATTCCTGTTCGAGTTGGATGCTGCACTAAAACTGTCCTAGCATGAGCATAACAGGCCTTTGAACTTCATCTGCTCTTGTAAATTCGGTCACCCCGTATACGATGTCCCACAATCATACAGAGTGAAAAAAAAATCCCTTTCCAGCTCTCGGCAGAGTGCTCGTACCGACTGGCACTGTACTCAGAGAAGGTGTGATGCACAGGTAGGTACTTCTTTTCTGCTTGCACTATTACTACTATTTTCAAGACACAATTTCAAGCTCATCACTGAACAGAACAGAAGTGCCAAGCTATAACACAGCACAGAAACAACATCGCCCATCCAGGAAATCACAACTCCCTGCTTACACACTGTACTGCCCTTGTGTGTAGCTACACATGGGAATCAGCAGCAGCAAAGCGAGGCAAGTGAAGAGCTTATGGCTTGAGATTTTAAAAGTCTAGGCATTCAGATGTCCCAGAGCACCACAGGAGCTTCTGATAACTTATACCTCTCAGGAAAAAAATAACATAGTGGATTCTGTTCCGGGATCACCACACGACTGCAGGCAAGTCCTGCCACCCCTCTGCATCTCAACTGCTTCACGCTTAAATGGAGAGTAGCACGTACCTATGAGAATAGAAAGGCTTATTTTTGGAAGTTCAAAAAAAAAAAATACTTGAGAACTCTGCATGGAAGTCATCAGAGAAGCATCAAACATAACCACTGATATTGCTGTGCCTGGTATTCCTGTGTTGGAGCCTCTCAACAATACCAGAGGAGGTTCTAGCACATGTTCATTTCTGCTCCTTTCCACATCATTTCCCTGAAGAAGGGGCCTTGTAGACAGAAGGGTTTTAAAACACAGCTTGAACGCAGTAACTGCAGACATGTTGTGTCAGACAGGGGCTCGGTGTTGAAAGAACTGTCTATATAATCAGCTGCATATTGTTACAAACATTTAAAGAAGCTGCTGTATCCAAAAAGGACAAGTTCTTATAAAAGCTGGGGGGTTTCCAAGGTTGTTGGTGTGCCAGCAAACGATCCAGAGCCAGGGATCAGTAATCATGGTAGAAAAGATAGGGAAAAAAAATAATCTCCAAGTGCCTGAGGACCACCTACGCAACATCTGCACATGTCTCATAAAACCAGGTGTTGCTCCCTGGAGCACATAACTTGGGCACACGTTCAGCGTGCCACTCCTACCACCAGGACAGTGTCCCGCTCTGCCTAGAGCTACAGCAAAGCCAGGAGCATCAACCCCTGTTCAGAGAAATCTGTCATTGACTCAAGAAAACGTGTCAGTACAAAACTAGCCCACAGCTGGGAATGAGCAGGAACATTATTTGAGGTATCACACTGACAGGAGGAAGAACAGAAAAAAAAAGGCTTTGCTCACAACTGCTCAAAAGCAACTGTGGCAGTTTAAATCATAGAATCCCAGACTGGTTTGGATTGGAAGGGACCTTAAAGTTCATCCAGTCCCACCCCCCCTGCCATCAGCAGGGACACCTTCCACTAGACCAGGTTGCTCAAAGCCT
>NW_010291793.1:5743-10626 GCF_000700745.2 Antrostomus carolinensis | reverse complement strand
AAGGTTGCAGTGAGGTCTCCCTGGAGCCTTCTCTTCTCCAGGCTCAACAAGCCCAGCTCCCTCACCCTTTCTCCAGCACAGAGCTGCTCCAGCCCTCTCATCACCTTCCTGGCTCTGCTCTGGCCCCGCTCCAACAGCTCCACATCTTCCTTGTGTTGGGGGCTCCAGGCCTGGACTCAACACTCCAGCTGGGGCCTCCCAAGGGCAGAGCAGAGGGGGACAATCCCCTCCCTGTCCCTGCTGCCCACCCCTCTGTTGATGCAGCCCAGGACACAGTTGGCCTTTGGGCTGCAGTCACACACTGCTGGCTCAGGTCAAGCTTCTCAGTCAAAGGCTTAAAAGGAGTCACACAGACAAATCAGAGGTCAGGCTCCAAAAGAGACAGAGATTCACACTCCAGGAAACCATCTACAAAGCACTAAATGCAAAGAGGAGTTTATCCCAGTCCCAAGCGTCATGCTGCGTATGGACTTGTTTGTGTACAGAGGCAAATGCACCTGGGTACACCCAGCATCCCAGAATGGCCTCGACTGGAAAAGACCTTTAAGATCATCGAGTCCAACCATGAACCCAACACTGACCAGTCCCCTATGACTAACCCATGTCCCTGAGCACTGTGTCTACACCACTCTGAAATCCCTCCAGGGATGGGGACTCCACCACTGCCCTGGGCAACCCTTTCCAATGCCTCAGAACCCTTGCAGCAAAGAAATTCTTCCTCACATCCCATCTCAACTGCCCTGGCCACAACTGGAGCCCATTTCCTCTTGTCCTGTCCCTTGGTCCTTGGTTGAACAGACCCACCCCCACCTCTCTACACCCTCCTTGCAGGGAGTTGTAGGTAGCTGCCATCCAGGGTGGCTCCAGTTGCTTGGATCCAGTCCATGGATCCTACCACACTTCAGCGATGAGAGCACCTCTCCTTAGCTCTCAAGAGCTAAGGCTGAAATCCTGGCAATAGTTTCCCCCTGCCTTTAAAAATAAAGGAAAAGAAAAAAAACCCCAACCAACAAAGAAAACAATCAAACCCCCCGCCCCCAGTCAGGAGCCTGTTATACCACAGAATTAAAAAGTGCTTCAGAAAGAGATTATATTTCTTATATCATATTGAAGGTGGTCGTGGAATGGGGTTCAGCACATGGATGCAGTTCTGGAGGAATTTTATTTTAATAAATATGCCTAAATCCCTAGGGAAAACCTCTGTCAATACAAATCCTATGGAAAATATTGCTCCTGTAGCCAGAAGAGAGACCAGCTCTGTTTGTGTGTTCAGGCACTGTATAGATGAAGATATTTTTGAGGCCTCTATACTTAGCCATTGTGGTTTTGATCTTTCCCAGGCCAGTGGTAGCTGTGTAAGCATATAGTCAGCACTGGCTAAACAAGTACTTTTAAAACCATAATATTATTACCAAGTTAGTTAAAGAAGGCTTTTTAATTCTTTTTTCTTTTCTTTTTTTTGGGGGGGAGGGTTAATTAAAGACAAAATCATTTTAAAAACAACACAAAAAAAATAAAACAAAAAAAAAACCCACAAAAAACCCACCCCCCTTCTAGCCCTTAGAGTGAGATGTGGGGTTTTTTCAGTATCTCTTTATATTTAACTGCAGGCAGAGACGACTTCAGGTCATCATCTCACCTGATCTCAGCAGGATGACAAAGCTGGATCTCGTCGATACTCCCTGGGGACAGTAAGGTCCTTCAGGAAGCGATGGGGGTGACTCAGGCAGTGGAGCTCCTTCCTCTGAGTCAAGACTGCCCCAGTGTTTCAGCATCATGCCATAAGGTGCTGACCTGCCCGGTGTGTTGGCTTTTAGAGGAAATAAATGGGTGCTTGACCATACTTGTGGTTATTAAAGACAACGTGTCACTTGACACAAACATTGGCATCTGGCTACGTGACCGCTCCCTACGCGTGTAATTACTTTTCTGCCTTCCTCCTCTTTCTGTCCCGAGTTGTTTCAATAGCTGCTGTGTTTCATCCAGCCCTAAATGCACTTTTGTGGTTGGAGGAGCAGATCCAGCAGAGCCCAAAACTAAGAACCTGGAATTTTATTGCTGACTTCACCTTTGGTTGGCCACATACCCTAAGCATGTCTATTCTAATTGACCTTCTCCCTTGCAAAAGGGGAATCACAAGAAGAATCTCTTCTGTAAAACAGATGGAGAGCTACAGGTGGAAAACCCCATGCAAGACAGCACTATAAAGATGAATTATGCGAGAGGGTGTTATTAATTAGGTAAGCTGATTAAATATTCTGGGATTTTTTTAGTAGAAAAGGTGTTAGGGAAAATAAGAGATTTTTAAAGACAGCAGTGAAGTCTTCTGCATTTGATATAATCATGACCTATGATTATATAGTATATATATTATATACTCTTTCTCTAATCCAAGAGTGCCTTGGATTACGGACCAGACAGGTATTTTCCCCTCTGATGCAGGAGTTTGGTCATGCCTGCTCTACAGTAAGTACTCTAAAGGTGCTGAGCATTAGCAGGATGGTTTTTTTTTTCCACAGACAACTCAGCTGCCTATAATTATCTGAAGAAAAATTCCTCCTCCTCTTCCCTAATCCCAGTGCTCTGCTCACATGCTACGTTTCCTCTGGGGACTTCATTTCAGAGCCACATGACATTTACAACATACAGTCCTAAAAACACATGAAAAATACACCTGGTTCAGGAATTTGGCATAAACTCAGCCCACATTCATCGAAAGGTTTGTGACCCTTCTGAGCACAGCTGGGACCAAGTTACAGTTTTGTGTTGTACCTCGTGGCTTGGACCAAAAAAAAAATATAAAATAATAATAAAAAAATGTGATCAAATTTGGAAGTTTTGATGGAGATGCACTCAGGGAGTTCGGGTTTAGTTCAGGCATAAACTTTGCTCAAAACTCAGAGGCTGCCAACTGCCTTGAATGGAGAGCGGCTGGAGTATCTGAACTCACCTGCGCGGCAAAAAGGATCAGCTTGACATGGGTGACAGGAACTTGCCAACAGACCTGACCACTATGAGCACTGAGACAGTCATGAGCGTGTGAGTACTGGAATTCAATTCAGGATTCGTTTCTGAAGCAAATCTCCCATCAGTCCCACTGCCCATGTGGTGGTTTGCAACTTGGTGCAGCCTTAAAGCTCGCCAACTGGATTCCCCTTGGATGAAACCACACAGGACACTGTGCTGGAGGAGGATACCTCACACACCTCCTCCACATCCACGCGACCAGACAAGAACTAGTCCAAAATATCACAACCCCCCACCCCACAGTGCTATTGTGTGGGTGACAGGTCTTCAGCATCAACTGCTCACCCTCCAGACCTGCTCCTTCTGCCAACACGGATGCAGCCACCAAAAACTGGGGCTTGGCCCCCAGAGAACTGGAGTGCAGAGATACCAGATTACTGGGGATATCTGTTTAAGAGCAACCTCTGCTCTCAATATAAATTTCTTCCCTCCAGGCTGATGCTGGCAGGCTACCTCTGCTACACCAGCAAAACAGGAAGCCCATCCTGGGGATCCCTGGGATGCCCCAACATCTCCAGCACACTGGGAGGGGACTACTCTGCATCCATATATCAGAAGCAGGATCAGTCAGTGTTCAGTGAAAACCATCAGAGCCCAAAGGCATAATCATAATAAGAAAAAGGAAAAACTAGGAAAAGCCTTCTCCATATGACTAAGCTGCTTACAACTCACCAGTCTGAAGAGAACATATTGGCAGAAAAAAGATGCCAATACAACACCCAAAACACACCGTTCCCCAAGAGGATGGGAGCCCTACAGGCCCTGATCAGAGAATCATTTGGTTGGAAAAGACCTTCAAGATCATCGAGTCCAACCGTACCTGTCCACAACTAAACCATATCTCTGAGCACCTCATCTACCTGTCTTTTAAGTCCCTCCAGGGATGGGGACTCCACCACTGCCCTGGGCAACCCCTTCCAATGCCTCAGAACCCTTGCAGCAAAGAAATTCTTCCTCACATCCCATCTCAACTGCCCTGGCCACAACTGGAGCCCATTTCCTCTTGTCCTGTCCCTTGGGCCTTGGTTGAACAGACCCACCCCCACCTCTCTCCACCCTCCTCCAAGGGACTTGCACAGAGCCACAAGGTCTCCCCTCAGCCTCCTTTTCTCCAGGCTCAACACCCCCAGTTCCCTCAGCCACAAGGGAACTCAGCACACTTGTGCTCCAGACCCTTCCCCAGCTCCGTTGCCCTTCTCTGGACACGCTCCAGCACCTCCATGTCCTTCTTGGAGTCAGGGGCCCAAAACTAGACACAGTATTCAAGGTTTAGCCTCATCAGTGCCCAGTACAGGGGAAAAATATAATATTTTCTGCTGTGGCTCAGACCACGCAGAAGTCACCAGTCCACAGCAACACTGGGATGGATGACTGGCAAAGAGGTAACTGAGACAACCCAGTTGGTGCTTTGACAAGGTGGATAATTGTCATCTTGAATCTAAAGTCTGGGAGGATGACAACATCCTCATTGCCACAAGTCAGCCTCCAGGTGATTAGAAAGTTGTGGTCACCTCTGATCCCAGTCAGGTTTATAGTAATCATTCAATGCAGAGATGTTCGGGAACACAAAGCTCAGGCAATGACTCCTCTAAGCTCGTGTCCACTGTCAGATGTTTCAAAGGAAGTTATTGGAGGTTTACAGGGCCAGGAAGAGCATTTAACCAGCTGCAGCTGGAGTATGGAGCAGGAGGCTTGCTACCTTCTAAAAGAGCTAGAATAAAATTCATAAAGAATTTTATCAATATAAATGTCTAATCCTTTTTGCATTCTACCAAGTTCTTGGTCTCAATTATTTCTGTGCTCCAAGAAAAAATTAAGTTTCACCTATGTCAGATGTTCTATTTCAATTTCACCAA
>NW_010291793.1:2232-5710 GCF_000700745.2 Antrostomus carolinensis | reverse complement strand
TGCCTGCTTTACCTCTCTCCACTTCAAAGTTTATATACTGCTGTCATGTTGCTTTTTATTACTCTTCACCCCAACTAAGGATGCATAATCTTCTCAGTCTCTCCAAAACTCTTGAGCATTTTCATCGCCTTTTCCAGCTAAATTCTTGTAGCAGGGTGATTGGATATGAACATATATTTTATTTTTTTTAAGACCAGAGAATCACTCATCTTTCCACCACAAAGATCCAGCACAACCCCATTGCCAGGGGGCTCCTCCTCACCCAAAGAGAGAGGAGTACGGAGGAAGCCAGGCTTATGACATCGGACCCTTCCACACAGCAAAATTCATGACTACTGGAGGAGTTATGTGCCTCTGTACCATGCCAGCCAGTGTTGGCTGCGGTAATGCAAACGAAAAGGCATTAACCTTGCTCCTTGCTGGAAAACAAAGTCTCCCACTCATTCCTGAGAAGAGTTAAAGGTACTAATTTCTGAGGGACTTGCGGGGTGGGTCGATAGGCTCGCTGCAGTTCTCCAAAGATAGCTCAGAAATAACCTGGGAGGATCCCAGATGAAGGCTTGGGTGTCTTCTTACATCTGTCTGGTTTGGGAGATGGAGTGTAAACAGTGGCACATTAAGTTAGATTAATTACAGACTGCCGGTATTTTGCTTTCATGTGTAGTGAGCTCCAGGAACATAACACCACTGATAATTAAATAGAGCCTTCCATCAAAAGGCTCCAAACCACCCAGCAAACCAGCCGAGCTGTTAAGGTAGGGCTGCTGGAGCAGCACACAGCAGTGGCTTCACAGGACGGAGGAACACAGCACACACTTGTTTAGGAAATGAAAAACTCCGACCGAAGCTACAGAAGGAATTATCACGTGTTTTACATTGCACACTGGCACAGTAAAACCTGGGCAGGATTTAGCATCAGTGCCAGGAGACCTTCACTGCTCAGACACAAAGTTTTATATCCCACAAGAACGATTGTTTCTCCCATGACACGACACTCTATTTTTATTTCTTTTTTTTCCTGGACTATTGGCTCAGTAATGACTGAGGAGAGGAGGAGGGAGGAAAAGTTATCTCCTACTTTGTTTTCTGCAGCTATGAGGTTTCTTTGCAGCTTTCCTACACAGAATACAAGTAACACGCAGATTTTATTTGGGAGATGACAGCCCAAAGCAAGGGTGAGAAAATACACAATAGAAGACAGATGTCAAGAGAGAAGAGCTCAGAGCAGCGGGGTTAATCTGTGTTGCCACATCCCCTCCTTCCCCATCCCCTTCCACACACACCACTGCCCGTGGGTTAGTTCAGTGAGATCTTGTGCTGGGCTCACCAGCGTAGCACACCAGTGCAGTGTCAGTACTGGGAGGTGGATGATCAAGCCATCCTTCTCATGTGCCGTATCCCAGTTGGGGTTGCTACATATTCTTTCCCTCTTTGTTTCCTCTTCTGTCCCTGCTCTTTCCACTCTCGAGGCTGTTTTTCCCTTCTTGGTCCCCCTTCTCACCCCCTCGCAGTCCACACGTGAGCAGCAGGGAAGCTCACGGTTCCTCTGGCCGACACAGCTGAATGAATTGCTGCTGTAAGGCTGGGCTGCTCCCCAAAACTGCAGCCCTGACCTCATCAGGCACTGAAAAGAGCGAGAAGCTGAAGGGAGAGCAGGAGCTGCGAGGATCTAGCCACTGCTTTACGTTTGTTCTTGCAACAGGGAGCAGGACAGGTAGAAAGGTGCACGTTTTTCCTGCCCACTACATCCTCCGGCACGATCTGAGATCCCTCTGTGGAAGGGGGGACTGGGAACCTGCAATTTGGGAACTCAGTATCTCAAGATGTGATGTCCATTGCAGGCAGTTTCTCACCCTGGAGTCCCAGGATACAGGGACAGGGGATATTAACGTACTAAAACACAGACCACATCCCTCCAGCACTCCCAGAGACACCCTCAGGAACTCCAGCGTGACCACCAGCAGCGTTACTGATGGGCAAAACCACACGCTGTCCTCAGAGCATGGCATTTTCACTCAGTAATTCCACACAACCTTGCCTTCTGGTGCCAGCACAGCAACCAATTCAGCCAGCTTCACCTTCCACAGCTGGATGAAAGGCAAAGCCTCTGATGTTCTTCAAAAAGCAGATGCTCTGGCTGCAACCTGCCCAATGATACCAGGTGGCTGAAATGGTGGCTGAAATCACCTCCTGCCCAGCCAGGAGATGATCCATAGTGATAACAGGGGGAGGGAGAAGGGCTTAGGGGAAAAAAAGGGAAGGGAGCAAGCTTCAATATGGGAGCAATGCTTATTTTTGAATGGTTAGTTACATGTTTTTATGGTTTACTTAATAATCTGAGGTGGACTAGAGAGACACATGCTCAATGCCAGCAGCTCCTCACCTAACAGAGGTATTTTTCTGGCACATTGTGCAGACAAATCTGTACTTTCCATATAACCATTAAATACAAATCAGTGAGTCTATGCCACAGCGTGTGGTAGAGCAGCTGGAGCACGTGGCTGTGGGACATGAATTCTGCTTACATCTGCCAGAAAAAAGCTCTTCCCCAAGCCCTGCCACCCCATCACTGAAACCAGGTAATCCCAGCTCCTCAGGGCTGAGGAAGGGATACTCATGGGCTGGAAGAGGGACAAGATGAACCACTTCTTAGATGTAAAGCACCAAGGAACAAAGTACAGGATACAAAGCTGTCCAACTTCTACAATAATATCTACTAGGATTGTTCACTTACCTGCTGCCTTCCGAGGACAGTCAAAAAAGCAGGACCAGACACAGAGCCCATGACAGAGGCTGAAGAAAAGTAATTCCCATCTGCTCTCTCAAGGTTCCTGTGTTACTTAGAGGATAAGCTACACCTGGGCAGGTTCAAATGGGAGTGGTAATCCTCTGCACTCTCTGCCCCCCACAGCCATCAGTGCCCAGGTGAAGCCCATGAAGGAAAGGAGGCACTCAGGCTCACCAGAAGCGTCAGAGACAGGTTAATCCCAGAAATCCCAGTGCCCAGCCCTCATCCTCACAATTAAATCCTCTGAGAGAAAATGGGAAGATTTTGTTGTGATTAGTGTGAAGCACACATCCCAGAGCTCTAGGATCCCCAAGTGTAGACCAGGGTGCCAGGAGCTCTGCACAGGCAAAGCCGTACAGCTTTGGTCTGCAATGTGTATGTAGCTTGTGCTGCAGTGATAGTCACAGCATGGCCTCAATTGGAAAAGACCTTTAAGATCATGGAGTCCAACCATGAACCCAACACTGACCAGTCCCCGACTAACCCATGTCCCTCAGCACTGTGTCTACACCACTCTGAAATCCCTCCAGGGATGGGGACTCCACCACTGCCCTGGGCAACCCCCTCCAATGCCTCAGAACCCTTTCATGTATCAGGTACATGAAGGACAAACCACCCTGTCCCCTCTCAAGCAGAGGGCTGGCAGGAGTCAGGAAACCTCCCCTTGTTCTTAGGCTTAATGGAAGACAC
>NW_010291793.1:0-1972 GCF_000700745.2 Antrostomus carolinensis | reverse complement strand
CTACTGGCCACACTGGTGCTGATCCAGGCCAGGATGCCCTTGGCCTTCTTGGCCACCTGGGCACTCTGCTGACTCATGTTCAGAGGCCCCAATGTGCTAGGCACTAAAAAGCACAAGGCAGAAGTTACTTTGCATCATCATTTTCCCCCTGGATAAATACCAAACCTTATACTGAGGAGTTTACTCATCCCCTTTTTCAGTAAGACAGCCGCATAGTGACACCGGCGTTCCTCTCGCTTGTAGTGGCATAAGGAAGAAAGAAAAACTTCTTCATCAGCCAGAGATGTGGTATGTCAGATGTGCAGGCAGATGCTCCTTGTGAGCTCCTGGAGAAAAGAGCAAGGGTTTCCGTCCACCCATGTGCCTGGGTAAGTCCCCAGCAGATCTGTGTCACCAATGTGGCTACGCTTGCCCTTCTGCTCTTACTTCCATGCAAGCTCAGGTGGTGTCCCTGAGCTGCATCCGCCCCTTTGGCATTTCCACACGGTGGGAATACCTTCCCCATCCCGTGAATCCACTCCCACTGCTCTAGCAGAAACAGCAGAGGAAGACAAGCCAAAAAGGAGGGCTAGAAATGGCAAAATCTAAATCCTCTCTAGTCACCAGGCTGCATCTGTTCCTCACGCGTGTCTTATCAAAGAATCATAGAACGGTTAGGATTGGAAGGGACCTTAAAGCTCATCCAGTTCCAACCCCCCTGCCAGCAGCAGGGACACCTTCCACTAGACCAGGTTGCTCAAAGCCTCATCCAACCTGGCCGAGAACACTTCCAGGGAGGAGCAGCCACAGCTTCTCTGGGCAACCTGTTCCAGTGTCTGACCACCCTCACAGTGAAGAACTTCTTCCTAATATCTAATCTAAACCTCCCCTCTTTCAGTTTAAACCCATTTCCCCTTGTTTTGTCATTAACTGCCCTTATGAAAAGTCCCTCCCCACCCTTCCTGGAGCCCCTTCAGGTACTGGGAGGTCACTAGAAGGTCTCCCCGGAGCCTTCTCTTCTCCAGGCTGAACAGCCCCAACTCTCTCAGCCTGTCCTCACAGCAGAGCTGCTCCAGCCCTCACATCATCCTGGTGGCCCTTCTCTGGACTTGTTCTAACTGGTCCATGTCTTTCTTATGTTGGGGGCTCCAGAACTGGATGCAGTATTCAGTGTCTTGGGGGTATATGTATCTGTCCCAACATAAGCCAAAGCCCAAGGACTCCAGTTGTCAGCGTGCTGCCAGCGCTGGAGTTCTTGCTGATATATTTAGAGCACGCAGCATCACACCAACTCCTCTGCTCAATAAGCCATGATATTTGAGCTACGGGTTGGGTTTTTGCTTTTTTTTTTTAAGGTGACCTATCTGAAGAAGCTCTCGGATCGGAAACCTGTTTGCTGAACCAGAAAAATATAGTTGCCCCAATTTTATTTTGTTGCTGCAATTAGCTTGGCTTTTTATTTAGAGAGTAGGTTTTATGTCTGTCTTTCAAGGACAAACTCCTGATCGAGAATAAAAATTCTAGGTGAGACGACTGACCGATGCATCTGACCCAAGGCTGAAAATAAAAGCTGGCTTCCCACCTTCGTTTCCAAGTAAACTTCACCAAATGACGCAGCACCCCATACTGCATTTCACAGGCAGGGCAGATGATATATTTAGCCCGGTCCGCCCTTCCCAAAGCACAGCGTGGGGCACAACCAGCTGAGCAAAACCCAGGGAGGAATACAGCAAAAAGAAACCAGGCAAACCATCGTCTCCTCGTCACTAACGTGGCTCTTGTTTACTTGCTTTGTTTAAAATAAAACAAACAAAAAAAATAAAACAAGGAAACTTCACCAGAGGAGTTTTATTTTCAGGTCAGGCAGCAAAGCCAAGAACTGTAATTAGGTCCTGGAAATTAAAAGTTTAATTTATTTTTGTTATTGAATATTCTTTGTATTTCCACCCAAGAATCAGACGGGTGCCCTGGTTTTTAGCTGGGCCAGAGCTGG
>NW_010291792.1:84409-88378 GCF_000700745.2 Antrostomus carolinensis | reverse complement strand
GGGGCGGGCTGCAGTTCGCTGGGCGGCACAGACGCCGGCAGTGCACGGAGACGGGGGGGGAAGAAAAGGCTGTTGTGGATGAAAGAGTTGTAGGAGAACGCGGAGCAAGAGATGAAATGGTCAGCAGAAGGGGAGAGGGGATGACCACCTACCAGCGGTGATTTTAAGAGCTAGAGAAGGAGTGCTGAAGGGTGAGTGTGATGGCAATGGCCAGGAGCCTTCAGGACAATAAAAAAAGATACCGAAAGCAGTAGGCATGGAGACATGGGTCTCAACTGCTTCTGCAAAAGCTCTTGGTATTAGGCTAAAGCAGTGATACTAAAAAGGAAGAGAATGCCAGAAACATTCCTTCCTCAAACCCCCCTTAGCTACCACCTCTGGCAACCCAGCCCTGCTGCCTTCACCAGCTCCTCTGGCAGCTGTAGGAGCTTCTGGCACAGCTTCTGCCACCGTTTTGTTGTCTGCATTTGCACTTCTGGCCCTGCTTTTGCTACAGAAGTGATACCCCAAAACAAGGAGGATCTTCCCTTGATAAACATGCTGCTGGCAAAACGTGATTTTCAATTCCAGACAGTCAAAGGATAAACAAAGTGGCCATAAAAATAATCCAGGGCTTGAAAGTAAGCCTTAAGATGGAAGGACTAGAAATTCCAGTCTTTTCAGTTTGTCACGGAGAAGAAGAACACAAGTTGATTTTATTGTGCAGTGTAGGCTCCTGGACATGAAAAGGAAGTTCTGGAGAACAAGGATTACATTTCACAGAGAAGCTTTAATGGGTGGTATGCTGAAATTAAGGTGGATCTTGAATTAAGATAGAGTTTCAATTACTAAGCCAATCCAAGCATAGTTAAAGTTTACCAGCAAGGATGATGAATCTTCTGTTACTTTGTCTTGCTTAAAGAAGCTTTTTAGAAAAGTCTTAATCCAGTTCCAGGGTGAGATCCCACAGACCATCTATTGAGGTGAGAGTGGATCCCAGCTGTATGCCCGTGAGTGTAAGTGCAGGATACCTCCAGTCCAGCCATTTGTTATTCATACCAATAGTGGTCTATATAGAGGCCATTTATTTGTGACTCCTAAATGAAAACTGAATGCTCAGCAGTCTGAAGCTGCACTGAAGACCTTTCCCCTTTAGAGTAACCCTTAGAGGATCAGGTCTCCAGCAATCACAGACCACAGGTTTCCAGGATTTGACAAAAGCCTTACAAGGTGCTATCCTGAAAGAGAAGAATCAGGGTTTGTATCTGCAGGAAAGCTCTCCTCGACCTCAGCAAGCTGAAGAGCCACTACCTCCTTCTTCTTTCCTCCAAGATCATGTAGGACTTTGCCTCACGTAAGAGCTTTGTCTCTTTTTCCTTAAGGAGGGGATCGATACACAGATGCTGGTTTCCTTGAATCTTACAAATTGACATAAGAAATATAGTAACAAAAAGTACAACCCAATGTATGAAGTACAGATTACCTTGATGATATTAAAATTGTAAAAGATTGGTTGAACATTATTAAATGCATCTTTTTTCCTAGTGAGGACAAGCCCTGAGGGAACCCCAGGCTGGGTTGCAGGGGCACGGGGATGGTGGCACTGCCAGCCCTGGCTGTGTTCCTGTGGCCTTTTGCTGTGCCACCCAAGCACAGCTGCTTCCCATCCTCCTGAGCTGGCCAGACGTAAGCCAGCTTGGATCCAAAGGCTGGGGCTGTGTCGTTAGCACAATACTGCGCACAGGCCAGCGGGCCTGGCAGGATTTATTACTGCTGGAAGGTGGGTCAGAGCAAGTCCAGATCTGTGCACAAAAGGCTTCTCCTCTATGAAATCTCCTGCAGTTCAGTTCTGAGGAGCGCACGGAGGAGGTGCACCTCAGGTGGTACAAGCAGGTGCTGCGATAGAGCAAAAGGCGCGGGGAAGCAAGGCAAGCCCCTTTGCAAGGCGTGCTTTAGGCACCTTTGCGATGCCTGCCATAGAAGAAAGAAGGTAGATCTTCATTTTAAATAATCACAGTCTCAGAAAAAAGGGAGGAGGCGAATCAACAAAAAATGATCACATAAGAATCTAGACTTCCCAGTAATGTAAAACTACAGCTTCACTGATATGAATAAGCCACAGGGATTTATTCTACCTCTTTATAGCTTATACATGCACATCTCTTGATGACTGGCTGTATTAGATGAGTGTAGGCAAAACATTCTTGTAAGAGGAATCATTAGTGACAAGGGTAAAAGCTAAGCAAAATAAGAAGGTAAGAGCCAGAAAAAGTGGAGCTGTAGCAAACATAGCAGCAAACTGATTTTTTTTCTTCTCATGGATGGTAAAGCTGATGCTTGCTAAAGATGTAGGAAGTTCCCCCCCCCCGAAATACCTGTTTGCACAGTTGAGATTGTAAGCATTACTTTTCCTAGCAGTAAAAACCTCTGTCTAAATTTGTTATTCCAGGTATAGCTATTCCTGTAGATAGGCACCTTGCTTACCGTAAACAAGCGCCAACATCAGTATACCAGAACATGCAAACTGTAATTTGCATGTCTAGACTTTTATTATTACAGCATTTTAGTTGCAACCTATCCCAGACATACAAGTCAGTGTAATTTTACGCCTCATTAAGGCTGCTGCTTCTTTCCCAAGCAAAATCAGCATTTAAAAAGAATTGCAGCATTTCAGCATTGCTAAACAACTATGGAAATCGTAGTATGTACCAGTCTGTAAAGCAAACCCATTTTTTCCACAATCCTTCCCTCTTCCCACTAGTCACTGTCTATTCGTAACAGTTTTTATGCTATTTTTCAGATTCATTAAATACTGAACTACAAGATTATGGTTTGGTTTTTTGGTTTGTTTTTTTTTAAATTAATAAATTATTCAAGCAAGAGTTTTTGAGCCTGTAGAGATAGTCAGTTACACATAAAGGAAAACAGAAAAGCAATCTAAAACCTAATCTGGCTGTGAAGAATGACCTGACCATAGACCTTTTCTATTGCACTAGATTTCCTTCAATAATGTATATATTTAAGGAAGATACATTTAATCATCTTACTGTATTATTTCCCCTCTGGGTATGCAATGGGAGATTAAAGCAGGTCATAATTACCCTCATATTGCTTGGCAGGCTAACAGTTGATGTGACTGGTGGTCTGCAAGGTAGTCTTCAAGTGCTTTGAAATTGCTGACATTTCAGATACAGCAAGCTCAACACAGAGGAAATTTCTGGAATTACCACATCGCCTCCTTCTATTTATCTATACTTCCCAGCCCTGTGACTTTCAAAGTGCTTACAATCATTCACATGTCATTTGTCCTTACTACTCCATTGTTCTACGGGCCTTGGTGGATTATCCAGGGAGATTTACAGACAGCTAGCTGCATGGGATGCACAGGCTGTTAAAAAAAACCACCCCAAGAACCCCACAGGGTTCCCTCCCACAAGTAAGTGGGATTTCTGAAGCTCCAAACATGCATCATGAAGGATGAAGCACTTGGAAGGCAAGCTCAGGGCAGTGGTTGAATAATAAATATAACTGAGGCTAGTACAGCAAGCCATGAGAATAAGGGTATTAAAAAAATTATTTAATATGGTATTTACTTATTCATACAGAATAGTAAAAAAATGTTTCAGAGTCCTCTAGGTGTTATGCTGCAAATGCACCTTGTAGGAGGAAGTTGTTGCAATGTCTGAATGCTTAGGAAGATGTATAAAAGCTGTGGTCAGGAGAAAACACCATGCCAGTCGTTTTCAAAAGGGTCTTTCCATAAATTACTTTATTTCTCATTAAATGAGCACAGAGTCATTACCATATTAATAACAGATATGTTTATTATTACATATCTATCAGTGCGGCTTTCAATACCACTTGAAACATGCAAATCGTCCTAAGGACGAATCAGTTTTCCAGTGCTTCTTATTTAATACACAACTGCAAAGCCATTATAAATTACTGAGGAGGTATTCGGTTAAGAAATAAAATAAAATAAAATAAAAC
>NW_010291792.1:80336-84383 GCF_000700745.2 Antrostomus carolinensis | reverse complement strand
TCCTGCTACAAAGCAAGAGTCTGACAGCATTTACTGAAATTCCTCAATTACCCAGAGCTTTTGTGTTATATGCTTGCCTTTTTTTTTTTTTTTGCATTGCCTAGGCATCTCTTGGCTTATGAACCAGAATCAGTCTTTCTTTGTAAGAGGAATTCTCATTCAAAGATTGTACTTAATTTAGGAAATGCATCTAGCATCTACAATACTTCACCCAATTAAAATTCAGTAAAAACCGCTGATATGGAATAGTTTTTTAGAGGTTTCTTTTGTTTAGTTTTAGATTTCTACTTTTATTGATGTGGCAATAATATAATTATCTCAAATTAAGGCACTAAAATGACAATGTAAAACCCAGTAAAAGTGTTCTAAGAATAATTTACGGTTCAAACAGTGCATATATTTCTTAAATGTTTGTTAATTTAATGTACGTTATCACTTAAAATTGTAAGGCAATACATTATACAGTTACAGAAATGATGTACCCCAAAATACGCTTCCAAACTTGGTGGTTCTTTTTACTGTTAGTTTCTAATGCCTCTAATAGTAAAATAATTCGGTATGGCTTGGCAAAAATGCATAGATTAAAGGCAATTACTCGTTTTCCCCCTTTACAAACCTGCTGAATCAGTATTTTGTAAAGCATAATGTAAAATATTTAACACTTTGATCCATTCCATAGTGGGTGGTTAGCATTAAGGCTGTTAACTCTGCAGTGAAGGCACTGAAGTTCAAGTGATAAGGCTTCATTTTTAAGCTAGTTCTGCAGTCTTCAAGAGCACAACTTTTGAGTCTTGAAAGCAATTGCAGTCCTTCTCATTGAGAAACCTTTCTCCTCTACTCCGTTTCATATGCTCATCTTGACATAAATATCCCCTTCACAGGGTAAACAGTCCTTTTCTTTCACTGATATGAAGAAAGTTGGCTGCATTTCATCGTGACTGACAGGCTTTTTTTAAAAATCCAAAAAGGCAGCACCTTTTTTTATACACCTAGCTAAGCTTTATTTGCTTTAACTTGCATTACATAGTAATAATTAATCTAATCTACCTTTAGGCAAACCCGCAATTAAACACCCTCAGCGTGCTTTTGTGCCAAAGCAAGGAGGAGACAGTAATAGCAATCTTAACCCTGAAGCCTGTGATAGTTATGTTGAAAGGAACAACAGCCCGTCTGCACTGCTCTGTGTGGTTAAAAAAGCCCTGTTTCTCAGACCGCATCCCATGAGGTTCCGTTAAGCACTGTACATGTGGTTAGCTGCAACAAAGAAGAAAACAGACAATTAATAACA
This sequence comes from Antrostomus carolinensis, assembly GCF_000700745.2. NCBI lineage: Eukaryota > Metazoa > Chordata > Aves > Caprimulgiformes > Caprimulgidae > Antrostomus > Antrostomus carolinensis. Next base: position 83,095 of record NW_010291792.1, on the reverse strand, counting down.
AATATAAAAATTAGCTTCATAACACTAGGGCATGTTTGCCAAGAGTCTCAGTGAAGAAAATACTTTATTTTACATTAACAATTTTTTTTTTCAGTTGACATGGTACAATATTAAGATCATACCTACACAGCCTTCCACAAACTGTTCTTAATTTCAAACAACATTAAATGAACACAGAGGTAAGACAGATGATAATATTACTGCAGCTTTACTAGTAAATTATTAAGAGTAAACAGTCGTAGGTGTATTCATAGCAAATGCAGGGTGACCCTCTTTCACTTGCAGGACAAGAAAAGGCTCTCTACAGGGCTAAGAGCACGCACACGCAGTTGCCAGAGCTCATGATGCACAGGAGTTTTGGTTCTTTGGGTTTGTTGCTTTTTTAATTTTTTTTTTTTTTAAACATGCATTAACTTGATCAGGTGCCCACGTCCAAATATATTGAGACACCTCAATTGTGCTGATAGAACATGCATAAATTAGCATACTCTAAAAGCAGTACTGCTAATGCTAGCAAGTTGATCATGAAGTTCTGACTCATATTTACTAGTGATAAGTTATTAAAATGAGAAATAGAACTTGAGATCAACCTATACATGAAGCGCCTTTTAATGGGTCTGATACACCTCTCCATCAAGTCGATGATGTGCTGCCTACCAACTGCAAAGAAAGGTGGATGAGACCCTGCATGAAATGTACTAAAATGTCTTAAAGCATGTGTTAAAAGTCTGTATCCATTTGACAAAATACTCAATGCCTGTTCACATGGTAGGACTCCATCACTGAGATCATGTTCTACTATACTGTCTGACAAGAGAACAATTTTCAGATACTTAGTAAAAGCTAAACACATATCTCATGAAAATAATCGCTGCTTCTCTTACTCCCATGTCTAGGTAAAGAGGTCAAGGTGAGAACTGCAAGGTGCAGGGTCTTGAGTTCAGAGAAACTTGTCTAACAACTAACAACTTGCTGTCTCCTGAAAAGAAAAGAGCTCGCTGTTCCTTTATCACCTTTCTGACCCCAGACGAGCACCCTCCTACTTACCTGCCCTCAGATCTGGCACTCAAACGGGTTGATTCCACTCACTAGCTCAGCAAAATAAGTCTGCTTTTTTTTGACAGCCAGGAAACTGAATTGTGGACCTTCATGCATGGGTCCAAAATGGATCATTGCAAGCACTTACCCAGGATCCAATGACAGAAAAGCAGGGAAGGAAGACAAGAGAAGGAAAATCCTCCCCCTTAAGCAGCAACAGGCTGTCAGATTAGCTCAGCTACCGTGCAGTCACCAGTTAAGTGTTCAGTATATAAGATCCATCATAAATTTATTTAATAATCTAAATTTAAATATCTGGTACATCAGAAGTGAATTTTCCTAAAATAAATCCAATGCCACTTCTTTCTAGACACACAGGATGGAATATGTAGTGATACTAAGGCACAGGCTGGCCATGCTACATCACAGTAGTGACTGTCTAGTTCATAGACACAACTAACATGCAATTTGTCTGAGAAAGTCACAAAAGCATCCTCAGCAGAATAGCTTAAAAGTTCCTATCTGAACTTTTTCTAATGCTTATTTGCTCAGTGTAACTCTGAATCTTTGCACTGTTGCTCGCATTGCTCTGCAGGTGCCACGCAAGCCCCACTGTGTTCCAGTCAACCCAGTGGCAGCTGTCTGATGGGGATGGAGCGTGACACAAAGCTGCCCAAGCAGCTCCTCAAGCATCAGCGAGCTGTGGGTGCTCCCCACCTGCCTCCTGCACACAGCTCCATGCAGCATGGCAGGCCAGCAGCACACATACCCAGCACTCTTCCTGGTCAAGTACTGTGCCTCTCTAAATGGCTTATGCTCAATATGCTTCTTCCTCCATACTCCGTGCCTACAATGTGCAGCATTAAAACAGAGTTTGTTATAAATTGTTTATACATTTGATAGCTATGTGAGTATTAAACATCATTAAGAAGCAAGATTTCTAAGGTCAAATATCAATCACCATCAAACTCACTGATGGATTTCGTCTCAGTCTAGAAGAGTAATATAAATGTTAACTGTTTGATCACATCACAGTCTATTGGAAAAATTCAAGTTAAAGAGATAAGATGCCACGTGGGTATTCACTTCTCAACTGCCAGAAAACTTAAAAGCTTTATTTGTTCCCAAGAACCTAGAAGATCCCATTAGGTGATGGAGGAAGGTGTGAAAAGAGGCCATATACTAGGGCAGATAGAGGAAATGCAAGGCTTCCGAACAGCTGATCTGACTTATGCTTCACTAGTGCAAGACCACCATCTTCACCCCTCCTCCTTCCATTCTTGAGACACATCTGGTGCTTTCTGGACTCTTCCATGAACCACTGCAACTTCCTAACCCAACAGAAAATCACATGCTTTTCTTTAGTGGGGTCAAGGTTGAGGGTTTTTTTGTTGTTACACTTGGGTATTTTTGGCTTTTCTTTAGTGAAAGCATTCCTGGACTAATCCTCTGCTGGAAAATAGATCAGTTTATTGTGGTAATCTGTGAAGCATGAGCTGACACAAGATGAAGCACAGGAATGTGAATCTCTCCTCCTTCTGGTGCTGGCGAGATATTAGGCTCATTAGGATCTTAAAAACAGAGCTTTAAAGATGGCATTTCTAATTTTTTTAAAAAGTTCCCATTCACTACTTGAGTATTTCTATGATTCTCTAACACTCACATGACAATAGGAGTAACAGAAATTTATTTTGGTAGCACTGCCAATCTAGGAAGACTCT
>NW_010291792.1:44826-80325 GCF_000700745.2 Antrostomus carolinensis | reverse complement strand
ACTGAGACACTAGTTTCCACCTTGTACTGTCGACCCAGTTATTTTGGGGGAAAGGAACATGCATACTGTATAAGGAAGCTAATGCAGGTTAAAAATCAGCTTACAGTAACCTAGCATTAAATTAAAAAAAAAAAAAAAAATTAAAAGTATTTTAAATCTTGCCCTGGTTAATGCACAGGGTCACAAACAGCTTGCAAAAACAACCGCTGGGATAGGAGAAGACAGGGAATAAGCAAGCAGGGAGAAAGAATAGAATTAACACTTAAGCTGCCTCACACCAAAATAAATGGCATAACAAAGGACTGAGAATCTGTAAGTTTCTCATTTCACTCGCATTTGCAGACTACTTCTAGCTTACGCAAGCTTGATGAGTCAATCCACAAATGACTGTGAGGACTGTCCCTGCAGTTAAATGCCACTGCTGATACATTTCTTGAGCCTTGCCTTTAAACAAGAAAAAATGCAACCAGCCACTTCACATGCATTGTCAGGCCAGGCACTGCCATCTCTACATTACTTTTCCAAATCCGAAGAACTGGTAAGTTTACCACAATAGGAGAATTGTCTGTTCCTTCCTTCAGTATTTGAGCAATGATTTAGATCAGCAGTTCAACAGTCATAACTATGGAATTATTTCACAATTTCACATTAAAAAAAGATTTATAAACAGAGATTTTATTTTAGTTAAAAGATACGTAGCTTTTGTAATTTCTCACCTAGTTTTTCCAGAAGTATTTTTAACAACTTTTCGGAATGATTGATTTGCTGAGGATCTTGTAGACATAGTTCTAGGAGAAGCACGAACAAAAGTAGATGGTGGTGTCTTAGGGATCTTCTTTACTAAATGAGTCACCCACTTCTTCTGTTCATCTTGACAGGATGCCAATAACAACATATCTCTTGCTGAAGTTACATCATAACTCACTGTAAGTAAAAGGAGGAAGATGATTCAGTGAAAACTAGGACTCATTATCAAACAAGAATTATGACATACCAGGTGTGCCACTGGAAAGAACAATGGCACCTATATACATACTTGTATTGGAATTGTTTATATATTTTTGGAAGACAACAAACAGCAGGGGAAATTATTAATGCAGTTTCTTTCAGTATTTGTCACTCTGCATTAGGATTCTTGATTCTAACATTAGTATTTAATAAATGAGAAATTTTACACTAATTGCAGTCTTAATAAACTGGAAAGTTGTGTGGATGCCTTATGGCTGAATTCCAGAGTACATACCCCAAATACTCCACAGGAGGACAGACAGGAAACCTTTACTCCAATCTGTGAAGTGGCTGAAGAACCACTCTTCAAGGTCTTAGCGCAGCCTGGCGATGTGGCCACTGCACTGTCCCTAATGTGGGCCAGGTGTAAGACAAAGAACAGTCTGGGAACCAAGGAGCTGCCCAGCACTTGGACACAAACCTCTAAGGACCCTTGTGCTCTCAGGGCCCTCAGCACAGCCACATCACTTACACCACCAAAGGCTTCCCTACAGAGTCTTGCCACAGCTGTCTGTTCATAAGGAGTGTTAACAGACTATTATTTTAATAGCACCTTTCACATCTAAAATCATAAAACTAAAGAATAGAAAACTTTTAAACTGAAGTGCTTTTACGCGCCCTCGATAGTTTATCACGTCTGGCTAAACATGCAGAGAACACAGAACACAAAAAACCACGAGAATACCTTTGCATGGTGCAATTAATTCCTCCTTTTTATCCAAGTGGTCTCTATGGCACTTCACATGGCATCTTCGACATTCTAGGGCAGCAGGGGGTTTAAACACATGCCAAAGAGGTTTGGCACAGGCCTCACAGTTGGCTGGAAAGTGGTATAATGTTGGAATAAATTCATGGCCTTTATGATTTAGAAAATTTGTCTTCTCTGCTGGCTGTACTGGTTCTACCTCCAAATCCTTCCTGCATTCCCCCTCATTAGCATAGAGAATCTGAAAAAGAATACTGCTGTGTTACTGCTGAAACACTACATATTTTTATATACTTCTCAAAGAAGCCGCCAAACTTTTAAAAGTTAAATAGAAATGAGAATACACTTCTTTTTACCTGGAATATTTTAGGAATTTCTTCAGTTTCAGCTCTATATACATCTCCTTGAGTTACAGGCCGGACGTGGAACAGCTTACTAGATTAGGAAAAACGTGAATCAGAAAATGCTAAAAGGCTATGTATGTTTTTTTAAAACAGTTAGGAAAGTGCTTTGAAGTTCTTATAAATCTTGTTTATGAAAGCAATATGATATATTTCAAGGCTGCAATATGATTTTAGGAATTAACTCGGAAAACATATATAATCTTGTCTACCCAAGTAAGACCAAAACATTTCCCTAGCATGGAAAGAGGGTTATCTTACAGTGGGTTCAAGATCCACGATGGCAAATTTACCTGTGAAAAAGGCTTTCAAATTCTTCCTCAAAATACTGGGAAGTCTAACAGATTCTCTCTAGAAAAGCTTATTGATAACCCTGGGTGGAAGTAACCGTATGCAGTAAATTACTACTCACTTTTTTTTTTTTTTTTTTTTTTTTTAACATCACAAAAGACAATCTGGTGCACCAGCTGTTGAAAATGCTATGAAAATTGGAACAAGCATAACCTTATACTGGGTCAAGTCTGTAAGCCCATCTATCCCAACATCCTGTTTTCAACAGTTGCCGTAACAGATGTTTATGAAAAGAGAATAAGAAACAGCTCAAAGAGAAAATAATTCTTTTCCTGGTTATGAGCAATTGGCAGCTTAAGCACTCCCTGAGTTTGAGACTCCTCCAGACCACTGTATTTGTTAGTCAGTGATAGGTCTATTCATGAATTTTAAAACCTTTTTTTTCAGTTACTACTCTGTAAGGTCCCATAACGTTGATCAGCTGTTCAAGCATCACACTCAGTCATGTATCAGCAATGGGCTTCAGTGATATTTGACACAATTTTCTTCATGTATAACCAATGTAAAGGGATCACAATGCATTTATTTTGTCACTCTAAACAGAAGCCATCTGGAAAAGTTAAAAATGCTTTGGGCTTGATCAACACTGATACTTTCCCAGACAGCAAGAAAAAGGTATGAAGCAAGGGGATGAGACCTAAAATCAGCCAGCCAATTCCCCATCTATCCGACAACTATCATGCCCTGCTTTAGAAAGCAGCTGTTGAAGCAACTGGAAAAAACAGTCGTTACATTGAATCACAGAAAAAGATAGAATAATATGTGGGTTCCACTGTCTGCGACCCTTCTCTGTCATAACGAGACAAGGCACTTAATTTCAGTAAATTCAGACCAGTGCCTACAGACAGTGCTACACTATTGGATACTTCACTTCAACTTTTAGCAATAGTAGGACAAAGAAAAAGCACTATCTTCTGTTAACAGCAACCTAAAATACAGATAAAGAGACATTTTCCAACTAGTATTGGAAATTAAAAATTTTTTATGGAATTTTGATTACAAGCTTCTAGATTTGTTGCCAGTTATCTCAGAAACAATGCTCTTTTGTCAATTTCTATCCAAAACTAACAGTAACTTTACTTACTCTATATCTAGTACCATGGATGGATTAGACTGGTCCTTGTCCTTTTCATCATTGTAAAACAGTATCTTTTTACTGCTCACCACAACATACTGGGGAAAGAAAGGGGAAAACCAAGTTAAAATTGCATTTTAAAAAGCAACATTTATCCTACTGCAATCCCACATGCACATAAAAAGCCTGAGTAAATTAAGGTTTTTAAACTAATACCAGGAGATACTTAAATCATCATGCAGGCAGCTATACTACTGACAGCTGTGCAATGCTAAAAGCTGCAGCGACTGTGTATTGCCACAGGAGCCCCCTAAAATGCTTGTCATTACTCTGGAAGTCTATCTGTACAAACTCACAAATTTCAGTTGCTACTAGCAACTTACTATGAAAATTACTGTATCACTGAGAAACTCCTGGAGTGCAGAACCCGTCACTTCTTGATAAAGTTGTAAACAACTCTAGTTCTAGAGACCTGCAGGACTCACTGGTACTTTGTACCAAACTACTGGTAGGCTAAAAGATTCTCACAACTCCAGCTATTTCCTGCACTTTCAATTGAATGCACTGGTAAAACAAAGACCTAAAATGAATCAGCAGAAATAGAGGTCCAGTATACCTTTAAAATCTAGGAATACTCTGAGACAGCAAGGGAAAGATTTGCAGTAGAGGAGAAAAGCAACAGACATTCTTTTGCTACATGTCACTTTAAAGGTCAAACCACACAGCTTTTGCCAGAGTGGTAAAGATGTTAAAGAACAGAAACATTTGGCAATGTGTTGATTATTTTTTTCTCCCAAGTATTTTAAAAGTTCTTGGTCAAAATCTGCTTATTGATATATTATACCTATCTCATACCACTTAAAAAGTGGAGTATTCCAGAATGCATGGGATTCTGGGGAATAAGCAAGAGCTACTGGGAAGGCACTGTGAGTTGTAGAGCAGGAGTGGGCTGCAGGGCCCATTTCCAAGAGAATTCTCAAATGCTGAGTATGCCTGCAGTGTCTACCCCCCTGCCCCAAAAAGCCCAAGGATGTTGTCCTCAACCTAAAGTACAGAGACACCCTTCCAGTGCTGTTCAAAATCACACAGAATTATAAACTTTTGTTGATATGAGAGGAAAAACAAAGCAAGATGCTCAGAGAAAGTTTTGTAACTCAAAGGCCAGTTAAAATCAAACACCTCTAACCTAAGCACTTACACTGAGCTCAAGCCTGTAGAATTCACTGCCTGTTGCTCTGCACGGGGAGGTGCCAGTCCAATGTCTTTGCTAAAACTGTCCATAAGCATGAGGTCAGTGACAGCTATGGCAGTTCCCTCCCCTGTACTTTCAAATGTTTTGTTTTTGTTTTTTTTAAAAAGGTATTAAAAAGTATGAGGTCCTAGAGAGGGTTAAAAAGAGGTAGACTGACTGCTCTGTCTCTACTGAGCTCCAGATTCAGGTATAATATGACCCAGAAGCAGGGGAAAGGGCAGAAAAGCAAGAGAGTGAATAAACAAACAGTTCATCTTGAATACCAATTACTGGTAAGGGACTGGATGGATTTCTGCAGATGGCAATTTAAGTAAGGGGTGTTTACTCCTCCAACAAAAGGAGGTTGAACGTCCTCCTCATTATACAGGACTTTAAGCCTGACCTCAAAACCTGAAAGTTACCTGAACAAGTTTATAGAAGAGTGTTTTAAAAATGTTTTGCACAAGCTGCATGCTAGTTGTACCTCTCAATTAATGAAATGCACCTAAAAAAGCCACAAAGAGTGTTTCTCCCCCTGACTAAAAGGGCTTTCAGCCCCTCAGTCAGGATTCTTTTACAGAAAGCCTGATAAATGTGAATAGGCATTAAGTTGTTATAGTGTGAGCCTCTTGTGATTTTCTCCACTGAAGAAAGAGTTTGTGCTTGAATTCCTTTGATCTACTTCAACAGAAAGCTAATGCCTTCTTTGTCTTTGAAGTATTCACCTCTGCCTTTCACAGACAACAGCAAGGCCTTAAAATAACTACTATAACAAATGCAAATTCTGACTGCAATGGAATTCAGTTATCAGACTGTATCCAAGTCTTTTTGAAAGAACAATTTAACCTCACAAAAGAAAAGTTACATACAACAGCCTCAATATCCCATCGTGAACACACACACACAAAGTCTTCTGACAGTAGTTCTGTTCTACAGTGGTTTTTGAAGGATATTTTTATCATCTCCACTTGGGATTAAATGAATTTCTAGATTAAAATGTGGCTAACACATTTTAGTGTTGGCCTGAGGTATATAACTCAATCATTCAATCTTAAATGAGTTTTCCGCACTCACCCCTTTCTAACTTAAGCTAAATGACTTGGAGGGCATGGGGCAAAAACATCACCACTACTGATATTTGAGTCAGAAATATAGCAGCTCAAGTGGTAACAACTGAGGCATCAATCCAATTGCACTGCTAATGCAATTTTGCTTTTCCTTTAGGTTAATCTGGGCATGCCTATATTAGAGGTTGCATACCTCTCACCAGTCCCAAGCTGAAAGCACAGGAGAATTTGGAAAAGTAGTACCTGAGGAGGCTGACTACAAGACAGCTGTTTTCGGTGTCAGAACAGTTCAGCCAACAGAATACACACCTAAGTCAGCATGGCCCCTCACTACTGTGTCTCACTGGTTTGAACCTCAGCTAGTTTAAGAAATCTCACCAGCATGACTCATTTTATGACAGGGGCATTCATCTCTAGCCCAAATTCCTTCAAAGTGCAAGAACTATTATTCAAACTAGGAAAGTACGAATGAAGTAACTGCCTAAAATATCTTGAGAGAACTAAATATGCCTATACTGGGTATGCCTAAAGAAGCTCAGATATAGTCTTTCATTGGTAAGCTGCATTTATCAGAAGTTTAAAATTTTAGTCATCAGAGGATGCAAGAATAATCTCTATTTTTAGAAGACAACCAGAAAAGGCTGCTAGAAGTATTCTGACAAGAAAATGATGCAGTGTTTTAGATAATCCAGAGCAGAATAAAGCTACGTGAGTTGTGCCTAGACAGAGTCACTTCCATTCATGGACACTGCCAGAAGTCTGACAGCAACCTGGAGAATCAGTTCTGGAACAACAGGAGTCAAGCAGCCTTAGCTATCAAACAGAACAAGTTGTGGAACAGATTTACAAATAGGTGTGTTTTGTGAGACACCTGAAGAACATTCAAATACTATCAGCGTTTGATTCAAATTTGTCACCAAGAACATCCTTGACCTTGCCCTGTAGATTTCCCGCAGTTCTGCTAATAGGGAGACAAAGTGAAATACAAAGAGACCATAAAACAACTGAAAAGCATCTGAGGTGTCTGTAGCAAACCCCACGTTCCAAACTGTAGTAAGCAAGCATTTTCAATATGGCACTTATTTGCACTGCCTCTCATCCAAGGGTCTGGGAGAATACAGTAAGCAGCCATTAGTTGAAACAGGTCAGAGCTTAACACTTGCTCTTCGCAAGATAGAATAGGTGGTGGTTTTAACTTACAGACACATCACTAAGAAGGTCCAATATTGATTGTATAAAGAAGGTCATGTTAGCCAACTGAAAAAGGAGGTGCTTCAAAGAAAGGAGTTCAGTAGCTAAAGGCCCAATACAAACACTGACTGTTCTAAAAGTAAGGAAGACAGAAATGTCCTTGGAGACCATGTGTGGCAAGTTATAGTGTGATGCACTCTTCCATGGCCTTCAGAGCATCTGTGGTATCCTCTGCTGTAAAGCTGCACAAAGAGCTACAGTATTAGGATTATGAAGAAGCTTACTCAAAGGAGAAATGGGTTTTTTAATGGTTCCAAGATGCCTATTGTAAAGCACTTCCTCACCCACCTGTCATATATTTGCACAATGTTATTAGTACAGATTCCATACCGAACTTGAATTTTCTCTCCTTTTTTTTTTTTACATACTAAATTACTCTAATTATTTTGTTTTGTTTCATAATTGTGAGCTATAAAACCAATTCACTGTATGCCTAAAGAACTTTCCAAGGGAGTTGAGGAGGAAGAAGAAGAAGAATCCATTTGTACCTGTTTCTTCCAGCCATGCCGCTTTATATTTCCTTTGTTTGGTATTGAAAGCCAACCTTCAAGTCTTGATTCTAGTTTAAAAAAAAAACCATATTAAATAATTTTTGTATTTATAATAATAAAGCATAATAGCACAAAAGCAAACTATTACCAGAAAGGAAGAGGTACTACATGCAGTAATAGGCAATTACCTATTCAGCAAAGCAGAATAAAAAGCATAGCTAAATGAAATGAAAATATAAGCATTTACTTCATGCTTCATCACAAGCTAACACTTGATGAGTTACTGCAAAATAAATTGAAGCTGTTTTCCTTGATGCCAACATCTAACATTGTATGTAAATATTTTGCAAAGAGCCACACAGGGAAGACTCTGCTTTGAAAATGCGTTACAGCTTAAATGGAGGATGATTAAGAGATTTTCAATATAAACATAATATAACATTCAGAGGGGCTATATGAAAATACTCAGCGGGAAGATGTAGCAAGTAAAACAAACCAGACCCACATTTTCCAAGGGGAAAAAAAAAAAAAAGAGAGCGCACAAGAGCAAGCAAAGCTACACAAGTGTCTCATTACTCACAGAAGGTAAGCATAGGAGATAAATAAATAAGGAATGCAGGAAGAATCAACTAGATATAAAGAATAAGAGACAAGCGTTTTATTTATACTTTCAACAGACAATTTTCCAGAGTAGTGTAATAATGTACTTTCCTGCCATGAAACTACTAAAATAATTTAACAATGATACAAAGAAGTGTCACAGGAAAATTAGCATTCTGCCTAATGTGAATCCTAGATTTAAAAAATGCCTCCAGATAACTGATACTGGTTTTTGATAGATATTTTTTAAATTATGAAGTCAGGTAATAGCAGTTAGAAGCTACTGTGATTCCATTTATCTGAAATGACATTGTAAAAGTGTCACAATTTTGTAAGTGTAAGAATGAAGTAATCAAAATTTCACTGCATAATTATAAACTTATTTCACAAGTAAGAAATTTTTTTTTAATTATTGTAAAAATGTGATCTGTAAAGAAGTGTCATAGCATAGAAATAGAGACAACAGCTAATCTATGCCTTCTTTACAAGAAACTTAACTGGCAGAACTGAAAACTTCAAAAACATTAAGTTAAAATTTGCTGAAACATTCTCCACAAATATTTATGTAAGAAGGAGCTACTGGTCCCTCTTATCCTTCAGAGGTAACTTTGTCAGGTGCAGCCTAGCAAGCTCTGAAAATACATCCAAATATATAAAAGATATTGTCCATGTACTTTGTTATGAAAAATTACAAGGAGACTGACAGCCTAGCCTTCTACAAGGCATTAAAATGAGGCATTAAAAAAAATCCTTCCCACATTAGCCTTAAAGCATACAATATTTAGAAGTGTACTAGATTTAAATATATGGAATAATTTCCTAACATTTCTCCACAAATAATAGCTTCAAAATACCGGGGGACCACTGAACTATTGAAATTCTAACTGGAAGAAAGGCATGTCAGCAGAACTCATTCCAGTAAGAAGCTTTCCTGGAAAAATGAAGGGAATTTGTTATTTCCCTGCCTCTCATAGCTGCATAAGAATTGCAGGGGGTGGGGGTTGCCCCTCCAGAACCCCCCTCATTTCTTGATATGCAGTAACTTCGGAAAAGTAAACCTATTTCCTTCATGTCTGCAGGCATCACAGATAATCCTTACCCTATTTTCAATACTTTGATTAATTTTCACATCAAGAGAAGATTCTTCCCTTTTTAGAAATGTTAGAAATATCCTAAAACTCAAGTCCTCTATTGCAAAATAAAGTGATTAACTGCTAATAAAGATCATGGTATGGAAGACTGTAATTCCAAAGGAATAAGTATGCATCTGTGGAAATTATGGTATATGAAATCTGGATCCAATAATGATAAATTTTAAAAGATGCACCAGGTACTATGCTGCTCATGAGACAGTAAGTAGGAGTTTTTCTAAGTTCACTTCTATTTCAGCACATTCTGAAAGAATTTTGAAAGGAAGTAGAAGGTGGATGAGCTATTACAAGTGCATCAGTTGACATTCTTTTCTGTTTCCTACAAATCTATTTTAGTGAGCAAATTCTATTTGCACGAGAGATGATTTCTGAGCTGTGAATAACATCTTGCAGTTGAAACTAACAGTTTCTGAATTTATTCCTTTTCAACAAACCCAGCATTCGTCTGGAACCAAATGTACTCTTTAAAGGGTAGATGAGCCCTTTCATTCCAACCTTGCCACAAAGGTTTGTCTCAAGTAATATTTATAGTGCATTTTAATTTCTCTTGACAGAGTTAGCTAGCACAACTTCAAATGCTCATCTGGCCATTTCACAAACATCTGATACAGAAGAATAATATTTATGAGTGTTCTGATTAAGTAATTAAGAAAACATGGGCTATCTAGACTACGAAAAAGAATCTTCCATTCCTGTTTTTAAAAATAGGCTCAAAACTATTGCCTGACAACTTCTCTGTATTTTGGAAAGAATCCCAGAATTGATACTTCATATTTCCAATCCAGAAAATCCAAGATAGGCCTCAGAAATATCTGATGGCTAGCTGGACTTGAATAGACTATGAAGAAAGAATTCCATGAAGGCTACAGATCTTATAATTATCTCTGAATATATATATATATATTAAAATATAGATTTTCATTCTAAACATCTTCATGGTTAGTATTCATATTGCCAGAATTCGTTTAGATTCAGTATGAGAAATGTGAGTTCTAACAGTAAGTCGTCAACAAAATCACACAAGACAACCGTGACTGTACTGATTTATGAGACTTTTTGCTGTTTTGGAGCTAATACAGGCAACCTTCACGAGCAGTAGAGCATCTCTTTCCAATGTTCAAGAATTCATACTTCTCAGACTCTTCCACATTAACCACAAATGTGGAGATACTACCCTTGTCATCTGATTCTTTCCTCCCTCAGACTCTCTTACTATAATTTCATGTAGATCTCACCAAGGATTGCTGACTGGATCTTGCTTTGAGATTTATTAAGGTGATGGCTACGTGCAGGTATTTCAGAAAGTTGTACCTGTGCCCCATATTCCAAAAAGATTGTTGGTTTCAATGATCCACATTTGTTATTCCATCATCTTTGTGTAAAACATACTTTATAAAATAGGCTGTAAAATATTACGTGCTGCAGTTAAACCTGTAGGACAGTTCAACTGCTCAAATTATCTTGCCAATCAGATGAAAAGAATTCATTCACATCAAGTTAAGTGCTCTATGAAAGAAAGCCTTAAGTTCTTGATTATCTTTTGTCTTAACAAAGAAGAATTCTGTTTACAATCATGTAAGTACTAAGAATTCTTGAGTCCAACCAGGAGGAAGAGGCATTTCAAAGGCATCATAAAAAGCAAATTAACATTGGAGACATCAACTAAGACATGAGTTGTTATCTGAATCAATAATCAGGAGTGAGAGTTAAGAAAAATGACAAGAACTAAATACAAGGAAAATCTTCCTCAAAGTCATGATCCTTCCCATCTGGTGAAGCAAAAGACTGAGAATAGCCTGGATTGTCTAAACAAGCCAATCCCTACCTTGAAATCAGTGTAAGTTGCCCTCGGAGCTACCAGAACTTGAGGGGTTATTTAGCTCAAGGACAGACAGAAACCACCACCAAGTAAGATGCAGCTGCAACATGTGTTACCATGTGATTTCTTGGTATCTAACTCCAAACACAGAACTAAGTTTTCCCTATTTTTTTCTGAGTATTAGGAATTCATTTTAGTATTATCTTGAGTTTATTCAAAGACTGCAAAGCCGCCTGACATTGAAATTTTACAAGATGCTCTTCCTGTAAATTATGAATTCTACTCTTGTAGCCTCTCTGGTGGCTGGTAACCCAAGCTCCCTGATTAGACAAGACACTACCCCCCAGCCTGAACCTCTCTACCCTGCAGGACAGTGGAAAATGCCTGAGAGCCAGGGATTTCTCTGGAATTCCACCAACATTACTATTACACTGTTTCACACCAAGTTTTTTCTCAATTAAACCAGAGACTGCTCATCACCACAACTGAGACCATTTAATCAAACCAGACTTTTATACACGATTACATTATTTTGCATTTTCATTTTTTCCCCCAGTGCTTTTTTTACTGTGACAGGAAATGGAATATATCATACTGTAATTATTTATTTAGTAATTCTACCATTTATTTGCCTTAAATATTTTTAAGGAATGTCTTTGCCTTAAGAACAGATGCATCAACTAGAAAATCATATTGACTACGCATGAGATCCACCTCTTAAGATGCTATTCAAGGTGCTCTGAAGGAATGTCTATGTTTGGGCTACAGAAGTGATGAGAACTTAGCACACAGTTGAAGACAAACAACTTCACACAACTAAACTGTAGCAAATGAACTGCTGTGGTATGCCACCTTCTGTTTTGAAGACTAATTACTTGGTTTGCAGGAAGATAACTATGCGCTAGGTAATTTCCTCTTTCTGTGGCATGGGGTATTTCTACTTTGAACACTGTTCCCCCCCCCATAACATGAGTGCACTCCTTCTCTGCCCTCTACCTGGCTCTTTGACAAATATGTGAAATCTGATTATACTAATGTCACATAATCTCTTCTAATCACCTAAATTGCTTCTTATTCAGATCCTGATCAGTAAAAAAAAAATGAAGCTTTTTACTAGAAACTCAGTAAAAAATTTAAAAAGTAGCATGTAGGGACATGATCTAAATCTTGAGAAATCCTGATAATGTGTATTAGAAGTCCTACCTGTATGACACAGTAATACCAGCAACACAACTGCAGTAAAACCCAGAGGCATGTGTAGAGAAAAAGGCAAAGAAGATGAGAGAAATGAAAGGCTAGTAAGAAATAAATAGTAAAGGGGTCATGAGTATAGAAGACAAAAAGGAAGACTACAAGAACTTCCAGTAATTATGATGTTCTAATTAACAACAGAAAAGTTACAACTGACTTGAAAAGATCTTGCACATACTGAAATTTCTGCCCCAAAACTAAGTGGCAGCTCATAAAGCCAGAAGCCTAACTACACTCGACTCCAGAGATAAAACTGAAGATAACGTACCTTAATAAGGCAGACTTAAAGAAGACTTAAATATAAGCAGCTAAGTTATGAAATAAAACCAAAAAAAAGTGGAGGTTTAATATAGAAAGAGACAGCCTGAAGATTTTATAAGGACACCACTTGTTTGAAACAATACCTTCCAAAACTATGTGTATGCACAAAGTCAAGTAGTTCAAATAGGTTCTTCTCTTACCTGAAAGATTTCCATCCGTTTCATCTGGCTGGAGACTAGCAACACTGGTAGAATCCATTCCTTGCTGAAGGTCCAAAATTTTCCTTCGTAGTTGTTCTATGTCACTCTCTTTACTATCCAGCTGCATCTGGAGTTCGTTCCTGTATGTAGATTCTTCTGCTAGTTGCTGTATTTATATACACACAATGCATAGTTACTGTGATACCAAAAATATGCCACCCAAGTATTCTGAAAACAAAACTCATTACTATTTTTTAATATCTTTTGATAGCATAAATTATTATAGTAGAAATGTTCATTCAGCCTTAGAAAAAAGTTTAGAATCAAAGATCCAGCAATGCATTCAAGTACAAAACAGTCTGATTAATCTATTAAATTGCCATTCGTTTTGAAAAGGAGACCACCAACCAGTGAAAAAAACTGCACAGACAGTATGCTACACAGTATTCAGTTTTTTAGTCTTCACGATATATCAGCAACTTCCACAGTTAAGAATTTAGAAAAGAGAAATGAGAACAAGCACAGCTGCACACTTGTCAAGTTCTCTGCCTCACTAAAATTCTCTAGCCTAGAACATCTGAAACAGAACTTGTCATTTTTTCAAGTAGACTAGAAGCTACACATTTTTCCACAATGTGACAAAAACATTAAGATTATTTTACCGCTTGCATTTCGTTGAGTTCCTTTTGGTATTTCACTACCATCTGATTGAATTTCTCTTTTTCTTGATTAAGCTCTAACTGGAGCTTTCGGTTTTCCTTCTCTTTCTTCCTCAAATCTTGCATGTTAGCTTTCTTTCTGTCTATTTTAAAATCTTTCCGATTCATTATCTCAGCCAATTTGTTGACAGCCTGTTAAGAAAAAGGAAAACTAGTAAGAAAAATTAGATATGCAAGCATGTTTCATACAAAACTTCTAAGTTCCTCTAGTTATAGGATTCAACCAAAAAAAAAAAATCTTCACCAACATAAATGGCCCTTACTCACAACAGAAGTAATACTGAATAGTACATAGCATTAAAACTTATTCTTTCAACTGTAAATATAACAAATGCATACTATATATCATGATTAATATAAACTTAATCTCAAACAAACTAATAGTTGCACAAAAAACAATAAACTGAAAATATAGCTAATATGCAAAATAATTATTGTTATTAAATGGCATAAAAAGTTATACCTGTGTCTTCAGAGTTCTTTCAGTGTTAATGCTCTTCTCATAATGCATTCTAATATTATTGATTTCCTCCTCATTTTTTATTTTGTATTCTGTTAAAATAATATTCAACTTTGAGATATTTTAGGTCACAGTAAATATTTCTAAGCTTAATCACTTTTACAATTGAATCTTTTCCCCCCGCCATTTCCCTGTTGTGTCACCTGAGGTGCAAAATAGTTTGTCATTATAAAGGTTACTGGTTTAATGCTACTGTAATGATGGAAAAGTACCAGAAGGATATATGAAAAAGGCACCAAGATGAATACTAAAGCCAACATATTTATTTTTGTTTCCTGGTGATGACTAAGTTTGTTGCCCCTCTTCCTTTGTGTACGCACTACCGAAAGTGTTTCTGCAAGATGAAAAATTAAGTCAGTACCCACACAGAATAAGACTGATATGACTGGACTCACATTCAGTACAGATTCTCAAATCAGGTATAAAAACATCATGGGGCTTTCTTTAAACAAGGAACGACTCTTACGTTCCCCCTACCCTTCTCATATACCAGTTACTCAGTTCTACCAATCTTTCCATCATACTTCCAGTCTGCTGATTTGTTCCCAAAGTTTCCAGAATGTACACATTTCACTCATAAGGATTTCTCCACCAAAATTACAAACAGTTAAAGAACAATTTTCAAGTAGTTAAGTAACAAATTCCATAAACTAAAAATACTGAAAACTGCTTGCTCACCCAATCCCTGCTATTACAGAATTGCAAAACTAAGGGAAAATATTTCTGTATGCCTTCCTGCCTACATAATGTTTACAACAACATCGGCAACACAATTGATAAGGCCTTTACTCTCAGTCAACAGATATTAAAGCATGCATTCTGATTTTATAATGCTTGCTCAAATGCAAAACTATGGGAGTAAACTGAAAAATGAAGTAACTTCCCCTACAGTCAGAATGCATGTGAATAGAATGCCAATCCACTGATAGGCATGAGATCACAACTTAGAATCTAAGTGAGATCTTAAGGAAGTGGAAATACTGATACTACTTTACTGTAGATACTGGAGACAGAAACAAAAACTTTAATAAATATATTGTGTGCAATATGAAGCGAGTAAAATACTTTTCCTTAATAACTTCCACACACACAAGGCCATGGCTGCCAGAAGGGCCTTAGCAGACAATATATGGATAAGCTGTTTTCCTGACTCTGCCTGCAGGAACTTAGTGTTAACTTGCTTTATTAAAAGTAGGCAGGACCATGAGCAGAAACTCACTTTTTCTTACCTGCTACAGCTGAGTTTTTAATAGTTTTCAAAAATAAAGGCAGTGTATGGAAATGGAAGCAATACAGTAGAAAGTGGCAATTTACAAGGAAGATACATTTTCACTATGACTTATTTTTCAACAAGCCCAACACAGTAAGGAAGATAAACAGCAATGTCTTCTCCCATTGCCCATTTCCATTTTGCCACATATGCTTCAAATTCAATTATGCTTTATAATAGATGAATTAGAACTCCAAAAACGACATACCTTCCTCCTGTTTCTTAATTTTTTCACTGATCTCTGAATTTTCCTTTGTTATTAAATCAACATCTTTGGTTAATGTGTTATTAGTTTCTTCCAGCTAAATGAAAACAGACACATTTTAAAATAAAGAACTTGCCACTAATTCTAAAAATATTTGTAATATTATTATTTTAAATACCCTTAAATCTACAACAACCATTTACCAGAACACCTTCCTCAGATTATATATAAACAAAAAAATCTGCTTACCTTTCAAACCTGAATTTTTTAAAAATGGTACTTTTCTTTTAAGCTGTCTTGATTTATCAGAAGTGTCAAAATACACCTGTCCCAGAAAGAATTTTTTTTCTTTTTCCAAATTATCTTTGCAGAACTGACAACACTGTGGTATATAATTAAAAACTGAACTTAAGCAAAATTAGATTGTCAGTTATTGAATGGCAATTTTCAATTAATTTATGGTACTTTGAAAGAAGTAGTACCTAGAGGCCTAATCCTCTGAATCCAGACAGAAAAACTCTAGCATTCAAGGCTAGAGTAGATTCATGGTACCTGCTGCTAAATAATTGTCATACATAATGAAAAACAGCTATAAATCAGCATAAAAATAAAAATGAATTTGGTCTAACTCAAAGCATACACAGGTAAATATGTACATAGGTTTGCAAAAAAATAAAACTGAAAGAAAAACCATTACACTTTGAATATATTAGCTGCCAGAAGACACAGTCAGCATCACTTTGCTAATGCTTAAGAAATACATATTAATAATCAGACATAATTGCATTCCTGGAAAAAAGTTTGTTTGAAGCCTACAGAAACGATTGTGTATTGAACTGTCTGACAGTTAAGACACGTGTCAACCTGATGCTAATACTCAAGAGTTACGCTATAAACTATCTTCAAAAATTACAGCTGGGGTTTGTTTGCTTGTTTGAAATAGTTTACCAGTGGGAAGAAACTCCAGACTTTCAAGTTTCTTTTTTTAAAAGATTAAGTAATTTTTCAGTCAGAATCTCTAATACTCAGCTCCACAAAATTACAAGATTTTCAAAATATATTGGGCAATAACAAGAATTACAAAAGGCTTAATAACTGAACTATAGACGTTTGCTGGATTTTCAATCTGGCTTCTCCTCAGATTCATCGAGTCTATGTTTCTTGGTGAGTTTACATGATGGGATTTAAATGTTTAAGGTTCCAAGTGAGTCCAAAGCTCAGATAATTAAGTAATTATCACTTATGACCACTACATGACTTTATGAATTAAAATTAAAAGATAAATCTGTGTTTCCAGCTGGAGGATATACAGGTATTAATTACAGTGGAATAATTTACCCTTCTTATGATGCTGTCCTTATCAGTTATTTCTTGCCTGTGTCTTGATGCTGCTTTTTTGCTCTCCTGACTCAGCTCAAAATACTGTTCTTCAAGGAGTGCTCGTGCCAACCGTTCCGACTCAGCTTTGGTTTCAGCTAAATCCAACTGGGTGGTGAGAGTTTCTCTGTAAAAAGGACAATAAGATTTTGTTCTCCTATGCAAAATGCTCCAAATTTTCAGGAAGACTAACAAACCCAAATTATACCATTCAGCTAATTGTCATTATTTTAGTTTCTTAAGAAAAAGAAGATTTACAAAACCACACTCTGTGTACTTGTATCTTTTGATGGTTCACACAAGCTACAGCAGCAAGATTACTGCCACTCACTTAAGATTTCAATTGTCCATGAAATATCAACCCTTAGGAAACCAGGTATCAAATTCTCCTGCCTTTGAGGAACAAAAAATAAAATTAAATTGCATGTACAGTGTGGTACCTCAAAAGATACTTAACTCTAGCAGTATTAGCTACTGTTTTTACTGCTCTTGAATATGTGTACTCCAGGCTGTTTGAACAATACGGAAAATTCCATAAAATTTCTGAAAACAAACAGTGGTTCTATGCCTATGCAACGTTTTGCAGAAAGGCTTGCAAATTCTATCTACAGCTTGAGGGGCAGGGGATAGTAACTTAGGTGCAGTATCTCATTAATGTATACACAAATTCTAATCAGTTCAGCATACCAGCCAAACTTTCTTGCTCTTGCTTGGAGTACAGGCAGAGCTCCTATATATTTGCCTGCAAAGAAACCCACATAAAGCAAGGTGGCTAGTCTAACACCCATGAGTCAGATGTACCCAGCAACATGTGACACAGCCCACAGCATGCTGAGATAGCAGCAGCCATACATTACTGCAGTATGGGCTCATGATGCCCTTCCTGCACTGCAAAATAAAGAGAGATTTATGGAATAAAATACATATTGCTATGGAGTCCACTGATTTGATACATCTGTAGTTGATAAGGGCCTCTACTGTGAAAAGGTAAGGAAGTATACTCAGAGTCTGTCACAATTTCCATAGTTGTATATAGGTGAAAAATTTTTTATGATGAACACAAGAGTGTGGAGAACAGTGAGGGACTACAATAAAAATAAGAAATAAGAAAAAAGAAAAAAACACAAGAGAACTAAAGGGTCTCTCCTTCCAATCCCTCCCCCTCCTACCCATTTTCTTTTTAAGCTGGATACTATTCCTGAAAAACTTGCATATACAGGTATTTTCCTCCTACATCATATTTATTAACCTAACACCTTTTTTTTTTTCTCCTTTTCTTAGCCCACTGAAATGCACCATGAATACTGTACATAACCACCTCCCTTCAGATTGTTTTGCAATGCTGATGCTCAAGTAGACCAAGAGATCTAGACTTTAGAAGAAAAACTCTGCTTCATGCATAAGGCTACAGTCTCCTGCTTCAGAACAAATATATATTAAATAAACTGAAAAAAACAAGCTTAAAAAACTTCTTTCCTTATTTGCTAACTTAGAAAATAGTACATCACAATTAATGGCCATTGGATTAACTGGTTTTGCTGTAATCAGAAGTGTACTAAACTTAGAATTCAAAGTATTTTCATTATCTTTTCCTCAAATTATTTTATGGACCATAGAAATCTACCAAATAATTATCAGGGGAATATAATCAAATAAAAAAAGCTGTTACACAAACAAGATGATTATCACAATTTGTAATGTTTTTTCAGAATTTTGCATCTTCCTAAATTCTCAGAACTCATCATTCTTCTTCCAGACATTACAGTAGGAATAACCATATTTGGCTTTGTGTGTCAGCACAGGTAACATCCTATGTATTTGCCATTCTAATTTAAATTACCTTTGCATTTTAAATCTGATTCAAAATCTTAATCAATGAGAACATACTACATGGAAAAACTTATGTCTATTTGAGAAACACAATGGGCATACTTTTCGTTTTGCAATTCCTGCATTTTCCTTTGAGTTTCTTTATTCTTTTCATCAATTTCCTCTTTCAGTTCCTTAACCTGAGTTTTGTAAAGTGTCTGTAAAAGAAAGCATAAAAAAAGAATCATTATTCAAATAATACAGTTAAATTCTTCCTTGTTTTCACACTGGTTGGTTTGAACCTGTCAAACCCCAACACATGCTAGTACTGTCTTTAATGGAATTTCCTCTTTCCTGCCTGTCTGAGATGTTTCTTTCCAGTTTCCCTTGTGTAGGGACTTGATCAGATTAGTTTTCAGTTTTCTAGTTTGGTTTCCCATGTAGTTGTACAAACAACTGCTGACAAAAGGGAAGGCAGGCACTAGGACACAGCTGAGTCAGGTCTCTTGGAGACAACAGAACAAAAATGCATCCTCTTGTACCATCACTGTCAAAATGTTAGTCAAACAAACCTAATACTGTCCTATGCTTCCACCTGTTGTATTGTCTGCATCTATGTATCTTTTATCTTAGACTGTAAGTTTTCTGTGTACAGACTGACTATCTTAACTGATTCAATAGAGGTCTGATTTACATAAAATACTTCTGTTCTTAATTATTATATTGTTATTAACACCACCACTAATTCTGAAAGTTAAAATTTTATCTTCTACAGTAAAGTACTTTTCCTAAATATTCAGACTGAATTATGAATATCTCACTTAAACTACATGTTAATGAAAAAAGAGAAAACTGAGAATGAAAAACAACACTCTGGATCTTATTAGCAGTATGTTATGGAGAAATGCACAAAAATCTTTAATGCATAATGAAAAAACAATTGTATGCAGTTTAATAAACAGAAAAATTTTTATTGCCTCTCCAAGGAAGAACCAAACTTTAAAAGTACTTCCCAAAGTGGAATTAAACTGTCCATATTCACAAATGTATCTGAAGTTCAGGTGTTATAGAGCACCTCATGCTACTGTTTCTTTTCACAGAAATGAAACAGATCAAACTAAATCTATGAAATATATATTTTGTCTACCTGCAGTACCGAATAAGACTCTTTGGGGACTCGGGCGCAGAGAAGGTATCTTTT
Organism: Antrostomus carolinensis; assembly: GCF_000700745.2. Lineage (NCBI taxonomy): Eukaryota > Metazoa > Chordata > Aves > Caprimulgiformes > Caprimulgidae > Antrostomus > Antrostomus carolinensis. Next base: position 60,361 of record NW_010291792.1, on the reverse strand, counting down.
TACAGAAGGATGAAGAATATGTGCAGAATGCTACTGGATCTGTGGTTCTTAAACATACTTATGGTAGATCAATAGCGTGGAATATTTCCCAGTAAGTATGGAGATTTTGAACATCCTACAAAGTTTGCTGTTATGTCAGAAAAGTATCTCTTTTCCAACCTCATGATAGGAACTAGTCTGATGAATAATTCAGATAAGAGTTACTCAAGGTAATATATAAGACTGGACAAACAATACAAAGCAACATATCAGAAAGACTATCTCAAGTTCTCTAATTTCTTGTTCATTGCTTGTATTTCAAGCAGGATTTTGTGAATTGCTAATTTATGCCAGGTTATTTACATTAAGGAAATTTTAATGTCTAACTATTCACTGTTCAATGATTTAATGTCAAAATGTAGCACTCGCAATTCTTTGCAAGTCTTACCGAAAAATACTGCTCAGCTTCAAGCTGATCCTGAAGCTCACGCATTTGACCTTCATTTCCTCTGTACTGTCTTTGAAGGAATAAAAAAGGGATACATGTAAAAACTCAGCTACTAACAAATGACACAACAGTATCAACATTATTTCACAACAGTTTGCTGTATCCTAAAATTCTGATTTAATTACACTCTTTATTCTACCCTGATGATCATTTTAGTATGTGATTAGAAGACAAGAAATACTCTAAATGGAGAAATGTTAAGTCAGCTGAAGGAAGATAAGATAGAAGCCTAACCAATAAAAATTTCTTCAGTCACCTTAAGAAATGTTACGAAAAAGAATCAGATAGTTAAAGGGGAAGAAAGCTATTGACTCCCACGTAGTAAAACAAAAAGCCCTGTACAACTTAATAAGTAGTATCCCAGTCAATCCAAAAAGAAGTCACTCAAATAAAAGTGGCATTTATGCCTTGACATAGAATGATGAGACAAGAATTGTTCTGCATCATAGCTCATAACAAAAATATTCCAACACTGAAGGCTACATACAGAAATCATAACATCCAGCTAAAAATATTCTTTTAGTTTAGGAAAAAATGTCTATGCACTAGAGAACTTTTTTCACTAACAGGAACAGGCAAAACAGTACATGTATAATTAAGCAACTTTTTCCATTTTACTTCAGATTTTTACTTACTTAGCAAGTTGTGCCAACTCAAATTCCAGTAATCTCTTTGCTTCCAACAACGTATTGATTTCCTGTTTCAGCTGCTTCTCGGATCCCTTCAAGTTATCTGCTTCAAAAGCTTGAGCCTTTAATTCATTCTGTGCCATTATTCGCTTATTCGTCTCTTGTTCTAGCTGAAGTGTTAGATTCCTTACCTAAATGAGAAATATTTCAATTTAGGAGTGTTTGCTGAATAACCAATTGCACGTGGTTAAAAGTGTTTCATATATGGATTGTTTTATGTCAAATACCATTGCCTGGGTGCTACACATTATACAACGTGTAAAAATATTCCTAAATCTCCAAACACAGTTCAGGCAGTAATCTCACAGAATGCTGCTGCCCTTACAGAACATAAGGGCAGCATGTTCTGACATGATTCTGCATGGTGATAAAGCTTCCTGTTGTATTGGGTTTGCGTGGCAAGGTTTTGGTAGCGGGGGCAGGGCACAGGGGTGGCTTTTGTGAGAAGCTGCCAGAAGCTTCCTCCATGTCCGACACAGCCAAGTTAAGCTCGGGAAGCAGGGAGGGGTGGGGGGAGGTGTTTTAAGATTTGGTTTTATTTCTCATCATGCTCTGGTCTGATTGGCAATAAATTAAAATTCATTTTTTTCCCAAAGTTGAGCCAATTTGGCCCTTGCCAACAATTGGTGGATGATCTCTCTCTCCGTCCTTATCTCAACCCACAAGCCTTTCATTATATTTTTCTCTCCCCTGTCCAGTTGAGGGGGGGAAGTGTTAGAGTGGGCTTTGGTGGGCATCTGGCATCCAGCCAGGGTCAACCCACCACACCCGCACTTAGTTTATTTCAAAGTACCAAACGTATTTTATTTTATCTGAAAAGCAATAATGGAAGAAACCTAAATTGCCTGCTGAGAGGTCCTGCAAACCTCTTTGTGGATTTCAGATCTTATTATACAAGGAGGTCGGTGTAAGTGAATTTCATTTTCTATTGCTCAATGCAACTATAATTTCTAATTTACATACAAAATTTTTAGTGATGAACTTTTTACTTACTTCATCTTCCAGTCTTTCCTTTTGCTCAAGAAGGTGTTCCAGTTTCTGCTGAGATTGCTTCAGGTCAAAATCCAGCATGGAACACTGTTTTTCAGCTTGAACTATTCGATTTTCTGCCTTTTCTCTTGCTGCCCTTTCTTCCTTTACTTTTTTTTCCATTTCTAAACAAGATTAAGGAAATAAAAACAACAAAAATTAGTATGTAGCATCTGCAAGAATAATTCTGTAAACACAGTCTTAAATATTCTAATATTTTTCAGGCACGTTTGTTCAGCTCTTTAAGCTCTTCTGCTGTTAGACGGACTGATTACTGAGTAAAAAATTCCTGGCATTATTACAAGAAACACTAAAAAAGAAATATATTTCCAAATTGCATTCAAAGCACTGTAATATTATCGTGACAACTGTAAGATAAATAGTGAAAGAAATTTAAAAATGTAGATCTTGAAGTAATCATTATGAAATAAAAGCAAAGTTTCATTTCCATGAACAGATAGTAGAGGGAAAGAAAATAAATGCTACCATTCGTGTTAGCTTTCTGAAAAGTTACAAATTACATATGCAGATATCGATGACCTTCACAAAGAAAACCTGATATATTCAATTAAGATATCAAGACACATCTCTGGTTCATGGATATACATCTATAAAAGAAACGTCAACATTTCAGACAAGCCTAATACAACACCGATATTTTTAATGCAGTTACACAGGAATGAATGCTCCAAAACATCTGTCTTGATAGTGCACGCTTTCAATTCTGTTTAGCATTAGCCAGAGCTTCAAGATTCAATAGCATTTTAGAAGTCAAGGAAGGCTTTGAATTGCGTATGCAGCAAGATGTTCACAACATGAAGAAACAACACTATTTTTATGGTACAAGTACCATGTTAAAGAAAATAATTTTAAAAGTATACTTTTCATTAAGCATGTTTTAAAATTTGGGGTTTTATTTTCCTTATACAAGGGATTAAACACTGTATAAGACTACTACATTATAAGACAATGTGTTTTAAGATACCACGATCAAAATACTTATTATGTATTTACCTGAAACTTGCAAGAAACACTTACCACACATTGCAACTGATCTTGCCTCCTCTATTGACTGATGTTTGTCAGTTAACCGAGCTTTAGTCACTTTATGTTCATTTACTTCCTGTTCTAACCGGTCTTGTAATGATTTGAGTTTGTAGTTCAAATCTATCTCTAAATTATTCTTTTCCTAAAGATAAGAAAAAAAAATACCAGATATCTATACTTCTGTAGTAACTGAGGGAATTACATTTCCTTTCTTCCGTCCTTCAGTGTTAACTTTTTGCTATGAAGAAATTACCAAAGTTTTTTTCCGTGCTTAATAAAGAATGGTAACATATAAAAACTGTACTCAGTGCTCTGGAGAAAACTTCATTAACTTTTTTCAGTAGTCTATAAATCCATACGATAATGGAAACTTCAGTTTTAATAATTTCTAGTCACCTAAACTGGAAACATACAACTAATCCTCCAACACTATCAGAGCACAGAGGTATTTAAATGACTTGTTACCTGGATGCAATTCTGTTATTTCATTGTTGGGATTGCCAGACGTTAACAGTAACTTGTGAAACAAGCACTGGAGATGAGCTTTGAGAGACAGGGACTTGCCTTTGGATCGTTGCTCCACTTAACACCAAATGAGAATGGTAACGGCTTGCACCTTCCCTCATAGATAGTCATATCTCTCTGGTTCATTTGGATAGACCACACAGCACAGCAAGTCTTTACCTGACCTCAAAACACAGAGCTAACTATGTAGCCTAGCTGGAAAAAGGGTGCAGGATTTCCTTTTACTCTTCTTTATTTGTTTCTCCATCTTGGAGCAGGGATCAGAGATATTAGGGGAACATGCTGCTACCATTCTTTAGGAAGGAAGGAAAGGAAAAAACCTGAAATGCTCCAGCTCCAAAGTTGATCAAAAAGTCTTTCACTGATCCAGCCAAATTAAAATCCAGTAAAAGCAGAAATTTAAATTTCAGGTTTTTAAAAAGTTCAACTCATAGATTTTCAGGAGGCCAGTCTCTGCAGCGATAGTTAGGCAGATATAACAAAAATTACTTGCTACTGGCAGAAGGGTTGGATCCTTGAATCAGTGATAGAGAATGACAGATATTAATTTTACACCCAAAGCTACATACAAGTAAAGAAATACTTGAGGACTTGTGATACTTACCATCCTGATGAGATTGTAAATTAGCAGTATTTAGTTAATCATTTTAACAAAAGACTGTTTTACAGCAAGAACACAGGACTTAGCAACATCAATAAATACTATTTGAAATACAGTCAAAAGCTGCCAAGGAACATTAGCCTCAATATCATTTTACCATACCTTTTCCGAATGATTAAGCATATCTTGTGCTTGTTTTCTTTCTGCTTCCACTCTTTCAAGATTGTTTTTAATGTTTTTTACTTCTTCTTGCAAAGTTGTAATCCGAACTGCCAATAACAAATGAAGTATCATTCAATATTAGTTATTTGACTTAGATCAATAGCCTTTTCAACCTTTATTGATTTCTGGGCCCCTAAAATATTTACACTTTCAAGTTTTTCAGGTACACAAAGTCTGTACGTTGTAAAGGAAAGTGATCCTTTCAGCCACGCCTTATGCATGCCATTAGTAACAATACACAAAACAATCACGTGCAAAACTTGGTACCTGCCTTCCATCACTCCCAATATCTAATATGCACCAAGGCAATAAGTCAGTGTTGTGCCTTCTCTAGCATTGTGTCAGCTTTTCATATTTTTTGTACCACTGGACTCCAGACATTTAGTCAGGACAGCCCCACAAACTTACAATCAGTGGTTTCCCACTCTGATTTTGACTGTCTCCTTCCCAAGAGCTGCTCAGACATGATCAGGAAGCAAGATCCAATATTTAGAAACTGTTCTATTTAGTCGTACTCAGTCTGCAGGTTGGCTTTCCTCCCTTTATGTAACAGTACTTTATTTAATAAAGTAGGGTTATCACAACTTTTTTGGTAAAGCATAAATACAGAAGAATTACCCTGTAGTTCTCCAATCATTTCAGATCCGTGACTTCTGTCCCTTCGTTCCGACTCCAAAGCCGCTTGCAGTTGGTAATAATCTTTCTCCACCTGCAGTTTTGTGCTTTCTAGAACTCTGCACCTTTCCTGCAGTTCTCTATTCAGTGACTCTACCTGACTTAATGACTTGCTCATTTCTGTGTTACCCTTTCTCAGTCTTGCTGCTGTATCCGATTCCGTCCTCAGCAAATCATTTGCTTCTTCTAGCTGTTAAAATACAACAGACAAGATTCTCCAATATAAAAATTATTTGGATCAGTTTTGTTGTAACTGAATGCTCAATACTGCTTCTCAAATCTAAAAAAAAAAGAATTAAGACAATGAACAGAAGCAACATACTTGTTTTTGTAACTGTGTTATCTTCTCATTTGTAATTTGAGAATGCTGGCTGATTTTTTTCAAGTCTTCCATCTGATCTTTTAGTGTGGACACTAAAGAGAAATTATACCATTAATACATCAGATTGAAAAAAAATCCTTAGTGTTTTGGTTTTTTTCTATTTTACGCAAACATACATACTCAAATGAATTATTGGCATATAATAGGTCTTTTGTTGGCTTTTTGCTTATATACATTTTTAGGTCAAATACTGTGCTTGCAGAACAACAATGCACACTGTAGAGAATAGAATTTGAAAATAAGACAAAAATACTGTGTTCTCATTAAAACTCAAATGAACTCAAAATTTGTGTTAATCATTTGAAAATATCCCTTACAAGCTGCGTAGCACTTAAGATGATAAGGTAGCAAATTATTCACCGAAATGCATCATACACCTCATCAGTGTCCATGTTTGGACAACATGGCATACCTTCGTTCTCCACATTCCGTCTTTTTTCATTCTCTTGTTCAATTTTTCTTTGGTACTCATTTATCTTATGCTGCAATACCATCTTTTCCTTCTCAATCTGAGACACTGTAGATTCCAAGTTCTTTCTTTGATTTCCCTAAAATTAGAAGCATTGTTAATTTCTATTTACATTTAAAAGAATGATCCCCAAACCAGTATCTCTGCAACTAATTAATCAAGGAAACGGATGCATTGTTTCCAATGAATGAGTTTCTGCCTTCCTTGAAAAGGTTGTCAGAAACGATGGCTTTTTCAACTTCTACATGACAAATCTATGATATTACTGGAAAAGTTATTGTAAACATTATTGTATGCATGTAACTATCAAAATTATTAAGAGACAACATAAGAGACAACAAAATCATCTGTACATGAATTTTTAGAGTAACCAATTTTGATAAGCTTCAAAGAAATCACGATAAGCAAGACTTAAGCAGAGGAAACTGCTATTCAGAATTCAGCATGATTTGCAAAAAGAAGAAGTTTTGGAAAATTTGTACCAAAAAAAAAGAAAAAGTATCTCCCAATGCTATGTATTGAAATGTGATGGTTTGGTCTCAAATTTAAATGCAGAACAATATTTTAGTCACAGAAGAAATATCCTAAATCATGGAAGTACTATCCACATTCTTTACTCAACTAAGGAGACTTTATTGAGGAAAAAAAAAATTACCTCTTCATCCAGTTCTTTTATTATCTTGTCTAGCTTTATATTTGAAGATCTAAAAATAAAAGAAAATCATTTAAGTAATATTTGAGAAGGATACATTATACATAGTATTTTTCTAGTGAAATTTGGACTCTCATTAAAGTAAACATTTCTATTTTGGCTAAGGCTATTTTGTAATAAACATTTAAATTGAAGAAAATAATCAATCATTGGAAATAATTTGTAAAATATATTATTAGGTATTTATCAACTTTGCTGCAGATTATATATGCATTTTATATATATATAACATATATAGTTTATATTATATATATTTAAAACATATTTACAATATCTGTATTAAAATATTTTTATATATATATTTTCTCCTTTAATCTGCAAATGTCAAAACAGCGTACGTACATAAAAGCTTATCATTAGAACTAGAATACCTTGGTGAACTGCTAAAACTTCCTCCATCTGTGAACTTTTAAAAAATCTAAAATGGTTCATTAATTCAAAAGTAGACAGCTCCCTATTATGGATAAAGATATCTGAATAACATTATTTGAAAGTCTCTCTGTTGAAGCAATGTATTAGAACATAGTACTATAGAGAGAACATGGTTGAGTGCATAGTAAAACCTCAATGACACTGACACATCCATTGCACTTTGGCAGCTAGCTATCCCTCTTCAAAGAGATAACAAAAAGCACCCAGACTATGTTGCCTGGCAGGTACAACAAGGAGCAATTACAGCAATATATCCTAACTCTGCAGTAAACGGTCCGATGCACCAGAACACACTGTTGTGCTCTGATAACTTCAGTAGCACTGCAGGAAGACAGTTCCTGACTATCTTTCAAGCAATGTAAGTCCTGCTTGTGGAAAGCAATCAGAACATGTGAAGTTATGTTTAAGTGAACAACAGTGGCACACAGTCTAAATTCCCACCTGATAATTTTGGCTACCAGTTCCCACTTAAATAGCTTGTACAGCTATACCCTATGGTCCTAATTCACAAGCCTAAATTCTTCTTATGTCCTATACGCAGTGTTGCCTCCTGGCTTTATTTAGGCCTTCAGGAAAAGACTTCAAAAGGAAAAGCTAACTGAAAGGGAATTTAGTTGGCATCAATCTGAGTAAAAATTTCTAATTATCAGCAAAGAAGAATCTCAACTGTTTGTTCATAAGTCTAGTTGCAATAAACTGACAAATTCTCATGTAGGTACTTCTTCAACATGGTAGAAACAAGACTTCAGAAAGTAAATAGTTGTTCATATCTATCAGTCACAGAAAAAAAAAAAAAAAAAAAAAAAAGGAATGTGGTTTTCCAACCAGTGCCATGTATTTAGAAACCTGACAGTTAATTTTAATAATCCAATATAGGCTGTATATACAGTACTTTATGTTTTTTTAAAAATCAGCATGATCATTGTGTACCTCAGTCCGATAAACATCTGAATTCAGAGTACTGGGTAAATTCAAACATTCAAGTGTTCAGGAAGAATGTCTTACATAGGTGCCAAAAACCAAAACATTTTCTTCATACTATATTCAAGAAAACTATTCAAATATTGTTTTAGAATGACTTAAATCTGTGCCTGGAATTCCCTTGGAGAACTACATTACCATTCTTAGTGTTACTCTGGTAATCCCTAAAGCAGTAACACAGAACTGAAGTGTTAGATGTATTTAAATTATATAAACAATTAAAGTTCAAAGTCTCACCTGCACTTTTGCTCCATTTCATCTTTCAGCTGCATTTCATTATGTAGTTGTTCTTCCAATTCATAGATCATCTTCTGCATATTTTCCAGCTTTAAATATATATTTGTACATGAAAGAACATGCATTAAATTTAAAAACTTCAAAAAAGTATTTCAGAATATTCAGTGCTGCTTATGCTGTATCACAGCTTACTCACTTCTACCTAAACACTAGATTTTTATATTATTATGTGATCCCCCTCTCCAAATTCTAGAGAAGTTAGTTACAAGAAACAACTTTAATATTATGCAGTTTTATAATTCAAATGCACATAAAATTTCAGGGTTCTGTCAAAATTCATGAGACTAAGCTAAGTACAATCTTCCTCATTTTAAGTATCTTCAGAATCAGACTAAAGATACTACTGCAAAGATACAAGAAAGCATTTTAACTAGTCTCAAAATTTCTTTTTCTAGTATGAACCACCACATGTATTTTGAAGGGCATCTTCAAGCTCTCAACAAGTTCAGGAAGCACAACCACACCTGTCAGTTATTAACAATGGGGGGAAAAATGTTCTTAACTATTTAGTCAGAAATAATTTTTACAGCTAGCACTTTCAAACAAGCTTCAGGTGTTAATACAGAACATGACTGTACAGCATGTACTGTTTGCCAGCAAGATGAATTCTGAAATTCAGTCTTTCATGTAGTCTCAAAATGTCTACCTGCCACTGGATCTCTGGGCACAATAATCCCACTCCAACATCAGCAAAATCCTCAATTAACAACAAGACGGTGTCAACTTTGAGGAAGCTCATGAAATCAACCCTGTGCTGGGTTTTAAACCTTTTCACTGATCTTGTCAGGATTTCAGCCTTATTTAGCTTTCCCACATTTCCCTCAACTCTCTTGGAACTGCAAGAGCAGAATTACAGTCCTAACATAGACAATCTTCAAAGCAACATACTCAAGTGGTTCTGACCCTTTGCTTTTTTGTTCCTTGTTCTAACTTCAAAAACTCTGACAACTGCCCGACTCCTTTTGCACAATCATCCCAGAAAAAGGAGCAACAGAAAGTTCCTCCTACATCTGCTCTTCCTTTTTCCCTCCCCCCATAAAATATGCTTAAAGAAACTAGAATTGCTCCCTAAGTTCATGAAGGGGAGACAAATTATGCTTGTCTCCATCTTTCTTGATGGTAACAGTAAGTGTTCTCAACAAGGAGTGCCCTCTATACGGTCCTAAACTAAGATTTCAGTTTGGAGACATATTGTAGCATGATTTATCCTTATTAAATGACGAAGTTATTGGCGAGATTATTTTTGCCTACTTCCAGGCAGGCATTTTTCTTACTTCCTACTTTCATCAATCTGTTCTCCTTCCCATTGTAGCAGGAAATAAAGCATGCGGCACTCAGGTGCTCTTGAGAACTGGAGTTTGTCTCTTATTTCCTCCTTTTGCTTTCTTTCATGTTCTTAAGCTGCTTTGACGTTTTCAGAGGAAAAACTCAGACATGGTGACTGGGGACTAACTAGAAACTACGTATTTTAAATATTCACCACTATACTTATTTACCCTCAGACATGGTGACTGGGGACTAACTAGAAAATATTCACCACTATACTCATTTACGACTACCTATCTCAAAGCCCTGAAAGAGCAAGGAAACACTGGAAGAAATAGACTTCCCAGCACTTACTGGAAAATCAATTACCAGTGTGATATACAACATAACACCATGTAGAAAAGACAATGGTCGTAGTCAAAAAACACAGAGATGGCCTCTAAATCTAAACTCTGAGGAAAAAGGAAGGAAGACCACTACACAACACATTTATCTGCTTGGTATGAACCACTGAGAAATAAAGCAAGAAGCAAAGCTATTTAAAGGCTAGCTCTCACTTTGGTAAAAAGGGACCGCAGCTAATAGGCAAAAACACAGGGTAAAGAAGCTTCGATGTAATTGCCCTTCCATTTCTTGGTTACTCATTTTATAGGTGAGGAACAGGAAAAGTGTGCTTACAGCAGAGAAGCCAAGAAAAATCCCTCTGGAACTGCTATACCATTTTTTTTTTTCCCCCATCCCCTTAAAAAAAATCACCATGGCATAGTGTGTCTGGTTCTGCATCCTGAACAATGAAGAAAACCAAAGACTCAGTGCAAAAGAAACTGTTAATCTCCTCTTTCTTAATATCTGAGCTGTTTACAGGTGGTAATGGTAGCACTAAACCAAAGTAAATAAACAGATCTTCAAAGGGGTCTGAAATTCAGTTAAAGGAGATAGAATTCAATTGTTCTCCAACTTCATGGTCTAATTCTGTGAAGTTTTACACACCTGCTAAATGTAATTAATTTCTTCAAAATTTCTGCCACTCAGTCCCTCCCAAAAGACACTCAATATCATGCCAAAATGCAGACAGACCAGATAACATCATGTGTTAATATTTCCAGAACTAATTAATTTGCTAACCATGTGTTAACATTACCGTTTTCATTGCAGCATGTAATGAAAGAAAAACAGCTGAGAAAAAACTGTGGGGTAAAAATAATCTTGTAGTAAAGACTTAACATTTATTTAAACCTCTCTATATCATTAATATCGTTCCAGAGTTTCACCTCTCAAAACTGTTAAAAATCACAAGTCATTCAAATACTCCTGACAATATGAACAGGACTCTTGAGGGATCTTTAACTACATGCAGGTGGCTGTATCCCACTAATTATACCAAGTCCATTCAGTAACTCTCTTCAAAGTCAAAGGCCAGCACACAACTTTAAGTATCTGCACATATTTGAAAGTCTGGTTCTGTTTTTAATTTTACTATATTAACAGCCAAATGCTTAAGAGGAAAACAAAACTTATGGAACATATCAACATATATAAGGAAATCAAGACACTTCAATGCTTAATAAGTTCAGTTAGCCCAATAAAGCACATAATCAGTTCCCTTGCCCTTTACAAATTTTCTCTGGGTAATACCATATACCATTAAAACCTTTATATTGCAAGTTTAAGAGAAAAGGGAACATGTATCAGTTATTTGCTTCTCTTCTACTTTAAATGGAAGACATCATAGAAAAAAATACTAACAAAGAAAATCATAGTCAAAGCCAAGAAGATTTATTTTAGAGTTAATTATCAATTTTTTTGTCAGTGTTTTCTTCTGGAAATAATGTAATTTGTAAACTATCAAACCATTTTAAGGGAATGGCTTGATTTACACCAGAACTCACACAGAATCCAAGCAGGCCTCGTTTCCAGCACCTCAGCGTACACTCCTGGAAACCTGATTGCCAAGAAGCTTGGGAAGCAGTAACTAAAAGAATTCCTGAACATTTCTTGCTAGGTGAACTGCCCTAGAAATGCAGATCCTCAGTGCCCCAATTCCCAACAGCTTGTGATGCACCCTTGGGATGGGACAGAATACCCAAGCTTGGTACATTATCTGCCACCTCCCACTTGGTTCATAGGAAGTCCAGCTCCAGTATGAAACTGGCGGGTTGCTGGAAAGCCCAAGCTTCCCATCACACTCATGTCCAGACTTCAAGATTGTCACAAAGCCAGAGTACATCTGGGATCTATAAGGCACTCCAAAAATACTGCACAAACACTTTCATATTTCTAAAAATAGAAACTGTGAATCCAGTTCCACCAAAAGAGTATGCAGCTTTAGCTATTTTATCCCAACTCAGAAAAATCAATGTTATATGAAGAACTGAAATTCTGCTTTTCTAATAACTTTAATAGGCAGGTCATACAAAACTGTTACAATTTATGCATTGATTTTCCATATTCCAAGCACTAAAATAACTTGAGATATTTAGAACTAAAATAATTTATTCCCATATACACAATAGACTCTTTACTAGGATCCAACAATGCTGAAAATCAGTGAAACATACCACACTTTTATCCACACTGGAGCCTGTTCTGTTATCATTGGAATTTTCTGCAGAGACAGCTAAATACCTGTAAGAACATTTAAAAAGTTTTATTTTAATAGTTGTTTAAAAATAAGGTCATGAAAAAAACAGAGTACAACCACCCTAAAACATAATCTCTGGATTTTTTGTTCCAAAATGTGGATAACCTAATAGTAACAATCAGATTTTTTTTTCATTTCTGTATTTATTATCCTTTAAGATTTTAGCAAATTTAATTGAAAAACCTCACAAAATTTATTGTAAAGGGTAAAGTAGAAAGTTGCAGCAGACCTCCAGAAAAAAAGGATTTCTGCCAAATACTAATACAGCCACTTTTAGTTTTTTTCATAGCCATTAAAAAAAAAAATAAAATCTTTGCTTTCCATGGTTACAAGACTCTCATTGGCTTCCATCCCATAAATATTTACTCAGGCACTTATGCAGCAAGTAACAGCAATGAAGCAAACTCTTCAGAGATTGTGTAACTTTCAACAAAGTTACTAAGAGTTCCACGCACAAAACGTTTGTAGTGAAGACAGAATTCTTATTTTACATAAGTTTTTTCAAAAAATACCACAAATTTCTATTCATCATGATTCTGAAAAGTCAGGTATTACTGACTGTAATGCACAAATTACTATCATCAAATTCCTTTGTTATTTGATATGATATTCTTGGCCTGATAACTGTTCTAGAGAGACATAAAGCATCTCTAACTGCATCAGATTATGTGAGGAAAAACTCTCCAACACATGAACAGAGGAAGATGGACACATCCTCTTTTTTGTTTCACATGCATTATTTTGAAATAAACAACAACCTCTCCAAAAGATCAAGGAAGGTCAAATCAAAGACATCTCTAAAGCAAAGGTCAAATTAAACATCAAGACAGCCAAATGACAAAGTGGAAATGGAACAGTTCTCTACAGAAAGAGGCTTGCTGTCTTGAATACAAGAAGCCACCATATTTTGTACACTAGGGCTGTTGAGCAGTAAGAATGTGGTATTTAAACAGGCATAGCACCAGCTCCATCAGAATACAGAAGAGCACACACAAGCCAGATAGGGCTGCAAAGTGTGCTCAGCTAGTATTCCAAAATCTGTTACAGGTGAAGTTCGATAATAAACAACCATATTTCCTAGTTTACAATCAATGAGATTACAGATGTAGAAAGCATTCTATACTAAAAGATTTTCTACTTCCTTTAAAGACAGAAGTCACATCATTTACCTAGACTGTCATTTCTTTAAACTCTCCAGCATACATGAATAAGAGGAAACTGAAGGAAAGGGAGGAGATAAATGTGCAACTTTTTTCTGAATGTGCCATTTTAAAAATGTTTCAACTATTTTCAATACAAAAAGGAAATACAAATTAGTATTGCAGGTTCAGCAAGTATGAATGATCACTTCAGACTCTGACACTATTACACCAGTAGAGTATTACAGGACAAAATCCTATTCAAGGACAGCAATTTAATTCTAGTAAGCCTACGAAGTTATGAGGGTATTTAGTATCAGAATTTTTCAATGACAGCAAAACACAGCCACTTAGCTGTCTAAATTCCTGATGTCCCCCAAGAAAGAACAAGGGGAGAGAAGAAATTCTGTTATTAACAAGCTTCTGTATGCTACTTCACTTTCTTGATAATATATACCAAAATCTTCCTGCAAGGCAAAAACTAAGACTTTTAAAAATTATAGACTAATATCAGATCGGTTGGTGAAATTTCTGAACTGCTGAACTCACACAAATCCTAAGCAAAGCTTGCAAGTCCTCCTATGCCTTACTATACAGAAAGCAACAACAAATCCAACTCTTTGCAGAGCTGGAAAGAATTTCACCACAGGCTTGGAATAGTTGTTCCTCCTTCCATCCAAGGACAAAAACCAGATTTATTTCCTTTAAGGCTTTCCTATCCAGAAATGCTATTAAAATTAATAGTCTCTGTCTGACATGGTCTACTAGAACTTTTAGCCCATTTTAAGCCTGACTGACACCCACCACAATTAAAACCAGCTTTCAAAGTAAGAAAAAGTTATTGAGATTTTTGAAGGTAGATACAGCTATCCATAGTGCCTACAATAATAATGACTGTTAAAAGTATGAATTAATATAATTTTAACTTATGTAATTTAAAGTCTTCTAAGCAACAGTGAAAACTGTAAAACATGACAATCTCAGTCTGCAGTGGATGAGTACTCGGGGCAGGGAGAGGGGCGAGAAAAGTTATGAAGCAGGTAACAGGTAAGTAGAAAATATTTAATTTATCACATGCTAAAACACCGATGTGAAGTATAGAATATTCATATATAGCTCAGGAACAGCAGCTTGCACCAAAACAAAGTGACATTCATATCCCCAGTTCATGACTCTACATATATAACAGTGTTCTGCAGGCACTCTGCTTAGTAGCTGCAACAGTGGATTTCTCTTACTTAGCTTATGCAACACCACTATATAATGTTCTTAATGCAGAATAAGACATTCACAAATTCCCTGTGGTAATGTAAGGTACTGATGACTAGCGGTACTAGTTATCATTACTGAAGTGTCAAAACAGTATAACTTATTAGGATTCTGAATCATTAATAAGAATCTGAAAAGGTCTCTATCAAAATACTGGTTGGTAAGAGGCAGAAATAGTGTTGTCAAAAGAATAAACCATTAGCCTGCTTCGTGCATACGTACCGACGGTTGCTGTAATATGTAAATCCTACAAAAGGAAGTTGGTTGCCCACAAATGCTTTTGGTATGGGAAATGTTTCCTCCTCTCCTTTGTCTTCTTCCAGATCATCAAAATTACTAGTGTCAATGTCACTACTTAAGTCAGGCACAACTGGTGCTACAGCTAGAAAAAAAGCAGAACAGTATGATAATGATTGCTGTATTTCTTAAGTGACACAATCAAGAATTTTTGGGAGGAATTTTTCTTTGGGGTCTAATCTCATTCCTTGGTACAGAGTAAATAAAACTTAAAATTCCATTACAAAGAAATTTGGCAGTCCTTTTGCTAACATAATACACAAGTAAAACGGATTGCTGTCTCTGAGAAAAGCATTATACTTACTGTCTCTGAGAGTTTCCCAAGCCCATTGATCATTTTTGAAGAAAAGGTGCCGTTTAATTTCTTCTACGCCA
>NW_010291792.1:42041-44805 GCF_000700745.2 Antrostomus carolinensis | reverse complement strand
TGTTTTGGTTAAGCATGGAAGATGACATAAATTATTCTGAAGGAAAGACTTATTCTAAGGCATAATCTAACAAAGACAAAAAATTACCTCTCAAACTAAGGTAAGAAAGATGTATCTCAAACTTTTCATATGAAGATATCGGTAGGAGCACAGCAGCTACATTTCACAACAGTCTGGTTTTAAGTCTGGTCCATAAGAAGTCCTGCTGCCACGGTTTCCACCATCACAGACTAGCTAGGCAGCTGCCAAGCAGCAGCTAGGTTCCATGTTTTTTAGGAGTCCATGCTATTGTTTGAACCCCATGCAGCCCAGCAAACGCAGCAGCCCCATGCCTTCACAGCACCAGTTCTCAAGCGATGGTTATGCAAATGGTTATATTAATAAGCAGTGTGGGTACAACAGGGGTGTACTCACAAAGTCAAACAAGACCCAACACCCACATTTCAGATAGGCTTTCTTTGGGCTCACTCTACCCTGACCATGAATGCCCACTAAGAGCTCGGAGTGCATTAAGGGCACCCCTGAAACACACCTTTTGCTTTAGCTTCATCCAAAAGGAATCCATTTTGCATGCCCCTCAACACTGTGCAACACAGACCAAGGCAACAGTAGCTGTTACTATGGAGTAACACCTCATATTCAAACTAAATTTATAAGGCAGATGTACCCATAGTAGCAGCACTTCCCTTCCCCTAGTACACATGCTAATACCACAAAAAGCAGCAGCATCCTTCTCTCCCAAATAATCATTTCTGTGAAGCAGTTTAGAAACCCACACAAATCAGATTTTATATATATATATATGTGTGTGTATATATATATATATATATATGTGTGTGTTCTTTCAACATGAGAAGAAATTCTCTTAACAAAAGCTTACTTTCATTTTGAGTAAAGTTTAAATCTTACCTATCAGTTAAAAAGGCACAAATAAGGTTTTTTGCCTCTTTAGAAATCTCATTGTCATCAGGGAAAGTAAGGGAATTCTTATGGTTCATAATCTTACTGTATGTTCCAACCAAAGAATCTGCATAAAAAGGTGTATCACCTGAAAAAGTAGCAATGCAAAAATTAAAAAGTAGATCAAAAATATTGTAGATTTGACTTACAATATCTGAACTACATATGCAACAATGTAAGCAACTTCCGTGAACAAGAGGCAAGGACAAATGTTTGAGAACTGTGCCAGAGTATTTCCAAAATACATCCTGTAAATACCACAATCAGTAAACCACATCTTATGTCAGAAGAATAACTAATTAAACAGTTAGAAAAACCAATGATTTTAACGCAGAATCTTGTTAAGTAGTGCATTCAATTCTGATTACCCTATGACTCACCTACAAGCATCTCATACAAAAAGACTCCAACTGACCACCAGTCGCATTCTCGCCCATAGTAACCATCACCACCCTGGGACTTCAACACTTCAGGAGAGATATAGTCTGGTGTTCCCACAGCCGTGTCACATCGTACCATACCTTCCTACAAAGAGGAGGAAAACAGTCAGGCCCAAATATAAGATCCAAAATTGAAAGCCATTTCCAAGAATTTATGCATCCTAAGCAACATCAACAGAACTAAATCAACTTAAATCAATAAATGTTCTTTTTTGAATGGGTATTTTAAAATTTTTAAATTCCAAGCTACTAAATCCAGAACAAAGCACCAGATTTGTCAAACATAGTGAAAGTTACTTAAACCTCAGTTAATATCCAAGAAATAATCAAAATTTCATCTAGGCCCTGTACACACTGTATAGTCTCTCCTGCTCATGCCAGTATGTGTTATATACTGACAGGATGTACTGTAAACAGGGAAACCTCCTCTCTTAGCATAAATGGGTCAACATCAGGGACAGGATAAGCTAAAGTGCAAGTTTTTCTCCTCCAACCCAATATACTTAATGCCAGGAAAACTAAATGTAGACAGGGTATTGAAACTCTAAGTAGACAGACATCAAAACAGGTGACAGGCGAGAAGAATGTTTGACACACACCCCTGAGGAAGGGCTGTCAGAACAGAGATCAGTCACACTGGAGCTGGCACCCAGAATGCTGAAGCTGCAACCACACACCCCTTTCCAGTCCTATTCAGGCACTTCTAAAATAATCCTATGTAATTCCTAGAAATGGATCAGTAGAAAAACTTGCATAAAAATATATAACTGCTTATGTATAACATATAAATCCAGCGTTGTGTATACAGCAAATCCAGAATGCACCTAAATTAAGCTCCTGTGATGAGCCGTTTCTTTACCTCAGAGCAACCTTTCTCTTTCAAAAGACCAGAGGAACCAAGACTAGGCTCAAGACTACTCAGCTAGCTTTGTTTAGAACAGTACAAAAAGTAAGGTTGTTGACACAAGTATTCTTTGGTAATGCTAATATACAGGAAAGTTTCATAATATTTTTTATTTTCTTTTTTGGCATTTACAGCTTAAAGACTAGGATAATGTTTTTCTGTATTGCAAAATTCCTCTTTGTTAAGAATACAAACACTCAAGGATAAATCTGTATTTAGTCAAAATAAAGCCAAATTTTGTGTCAGCTACTCCACTGAAGTGGACTGTTTGTGACTTGAGGCAACTCCTTGAAAATGTACAAGTAACCTGCACTTAGTTTTCATTGGTGCCTTTCATTGATGGCAAAGCAGCTAAATACAGTGATTTATTCACAGCTCCTGGAAGATGTTGAGAACACAATGTACTCATTACACGGACTCTACTAATCACGTATTTCAGATGGTTTTCCTCACATATATG
>NW_010291792.1:32516-42010 GCF_000700745.2 Antrostomus carolinensis | reverse complement strand
TAGGGAACAACAGTGCTTCACAGTATGTGAAATACTGTTGTAAAATATCTTTTTTAGTGACCTCAGGATGTATCTTTAAAAATAAATAATTCTATGACATCCTTTAACCTGTTTCCTTCAGATTTGCCCTTTTGCTACATCAGCATAAGGCTAATAAGTACCACTGAGATTCAGAGACCTGTACATCAGTTTTGATTCCTCCACTACTGCCACATTATGTAAAAATAATCTCCATTCTTCACATTAATTTTTCATAACCAAATACTTAAATAATCCAGAGGATCCAGAGACAATCAGAGGCTTGACTTCAGAAAGTCTCGCTACAAAACGGTACAGAAGTTGATACAGTCCCTACTTCAAGAACCATTTCTGCATTCTACATTGCCATTGAATAGGATGCATAAAGAATAGCAATGGAAACAGAGTGGAACTTTCGCCTCTTCTCATCTAGCTAAGAAGTCTTCAATATATTTTCTTTTCACTTTTAAGTACGTTTTCCTTTCACAAACAGAAAAGTAAAATTAAAAACATATGTTTACCTTGTTCATCTTCATACAAGTACCAAAATCTGCTAGTTTTAAATGACCAGCTTTATCTAGCAGCATATTATCAGGCTTCACATCTCTGAAAGGAGAAAAATATATTTGTTTAAAAGTAAATAAATCAATTTAACTTATGAAAACAATCATAGTCAACTATTTTTCAGAGGCAACATTGCAAGGAAAAACACCAACATGAAAGCACCACTATTGCTTCCATTTTTTTCTGCTTTCTCTAAGTATCACGTCCAACATGCAGACTGATGAACTACAATATCTAAAACAGTTCTAAAGGATGTGGGAATACAGCATCAAGTCACCAAATTTAACAAATTTGGACACTAATCATGAACCTCAAGTTCCTAAAGGACACTCACTGGTTGAAGTACCTCTCTGCTAAAATCCATTCTGGTTCTGAGTTAGCTATCTCAAACAGACCTTAAAAACAGCTTCTTCTCTGTACTATTTCTATTTTAAGGGAACAAATGGATGTCATTTTCAGAATTACATTAATATGAACAAATATTTTTCCATGGCTCAAAAGGGGTATTGGCTTATGCCCTTTTCCACAAAGTACTTCCGTTATAGAAAACAAGTTTTCATAAAGTAACTGGTAAAGTTCAGCACATCTAATGTTATGAAATACACTGAAGCAGAATAATAGTAGGAAACAATTAGGAAGACTAACACAAATTTCAGGAGAAAGTATATTTCTGGGACCTCAAAGCAGAATTCTGACCATAACTGTCAAATGAAGTGCAGTGCAAATGTATCAGTATA
Organism: Antrostomus carolinensis; assembly: GCF_000700745.2. Taxonomy (NCBI): domain Eukaryota; kingdom Metazoa; phylum Chordata; class Aves; order Caprimulgiformes; family Caprimulgidae; genus Antrostomus; species Antrostomus carolinensis. Next base: position 40,691 of record NW_010291792.1, on the reverse strand, counting down.
CTCACAGAATAATTTTGGTTGGGAAGGATTTTTCTAAGACCCTTGGTTAACTGCCTGATCAAAATACAGTTACCTAAGTTAGATTCAATTTCAAAGTTATATTGGGTTCCTCAGGGTCAAATCCAGTCAAGTTTTGAATTCTTTTCAAGGATGGAGATTCCACAACCTCTCTCACTGTCTAACCACCCTCACAGTGAAAAAATATTTCCTAATGAATAGGAACTTGTGTCATTCATTGCCTTTCATCTTTTTGGTGTGCAACTTCCAGTCTGGCTCCACCTTTTCTATAGTCCTGCTGGGCAGCTGATGACTGATGCTTTCTGTCTCACCTGAACACTGTTCATGTTGGAATGAAAACACAGTGCTGACCCCAGCATCAGCCCTCTCAGGAATCACTAGTAGCTGACTGTTGGCTGGACATTGCCCTACTGAGCACAATCCTTTGTTCTACCTATTCAAACTATATCGTCCTAAAAATCTTGCTAAAGTCGAGATAAAGAACACACAGTCCTCCCTCCTCATCAGTGGAGCCTATCATCTCATCACAGAAGGCAACTGGGTTGGTAACGTATGCTTTACCATTGGTGAGTCTATGAAGGCTGTTCCAAATCACCTTCCCACCCATGTGCTCGGAAGTGCTTTCCTGAGATTTGGTCCGTAAGATTCCCTAAGACTGCCCTTAGGCTGATCAGCCTGCAGTTCCCTCACCCTCCCCTCCCTGCCCTTCTCAGGGCAAGATGGGTGTGCCATTTGCTTCTTTCCATTCATCAGGAATCTCCCAATTGCCACAACCTTTCAAAGGCAACAGAGAGCAGTAGCATAAGGATACTGGCCAGCTCCCTCACGACCCTTGGTACATCCCACCTGGTGCCTTGGATATGTGTATGCCTAATTTGCAGAACTGGGACTCAGTTTGATCTTCTTCTGCCACAGTAATGCTTCACTGTCCCAAGCTCTGCCACTAGGCACAGGACCTGAGAGCCCTGAAAGCAGACCTTATCAACAAAAGTTGAGGTAAATGCATCAGCCTCAGCTGTTTCTGTGTCCTTTATCATTAGGTCCCTGATCCATTAAGCAGTGAGCCACATCTTCATCAGTTTCCTTTCATTCCTCAGATTTGGACAGTGGAAAACAAATTGCAAAAAAATCTGCTGGTGTCAAAATAATCTAAATTTTCAGGAAAAAACTCACTGTGCTGCTGGCAAATTCTAACACCTGCTTTCTAAGGCTCGCAAAACACATGTACAAATGGTGTGTTCAGCCAGATAATTTATACATTAGATGTATCATAGCTACATAATTAATGATGCCCTAGATCCTATTCAAGCAACGGATTAGTAGTTTGTTTTGCTTTGCTTTTTTTGAAAAAACTTACATGTTAACATTGATCTTCTGGACAAATTACAAATTGAGAATTTATATACTATGTCTCCCTCAAACTCTTCCCGTATTTTCTGCTGAAAAAAATATTCTTCTGCTCCTAGTTAATCCAATTAAAAGCTAACAACAGATAGAAGTTCAAATATCAAAAGGAAAACTTCTCAATCTATCTGAGAAGTAACTACATTTCACTTTAGGGCAAGTACTTAATATGAAAATAAGCCAAGTTCCTTTGCTCTGCACCTCTATTTTCCATCTTGCCCCTCAAAAGAAAACATTTGGCTGGGAGATTTTCCTCACATTGGTCACAGATTCTTGTTTAAGGTGTCATTGAGGCTTCTAATGCAGAGCAGAGAATTAAGAATTCCTAACAGTGGATACTACTGCTATCAAATTCCCAAATCAGCTTTTCTAATCAAAATAAAAGAACTAATTTGAGGCAACATCTTCATACCACTTTAGTTCTTGTATCTCTTGGTAAAGTGGGACAACTACTCCTCCAACTGAGGAACCCAAATGAGAGTAGTGAAAACCTTTACTTTGACTGTATCACCTCAGACTTGTACTTTCTGATGGTAAGAACCTCACCGTAGACTTTTAAAACTGCCTAAACAATTACTGAAGCCATTCTGGCAGTACCAGGAATAAAAGAAGACTATATAACAAGACTTTTTCACCTGTGTATAAAACCCATTGAGTGAATTGCATCCAATGCAAGTACAACTTCAGCAGTATAAAATCTTGCCCATTTCTCTGGAACATCATAGTTGCTCATTAAGTTCACAAGGTCTCCACCAGGCATGTATTCCATCACCATGTAAAGGTAACGGTCATCTTGGAATGCATAAAATAACTGTAAAAAGCAAACAAACATAAAACAAGTCACTGAATGTTAACAGCTATCTTTTACTTTTTGGAAATCAAATTAATTTGCAAACTGATTTACAGAGTAACAGAATTGCTACAAATACTGCAGCAACTATGCACCATCCAGCAGATCTCCTAAAAAGGAATTCACCTCTAGAGTAAATTTCAGTCAGATCTTCTGGCCCTTTATAATTACAATGGAAGCAGCAGAATCGTGGTTACAAATTGAGATTAGTGAATTGGGTGCAATATGTTTTGAGATAATTTCAAAGAATGCTCATTGCAGAAAAGGACAAAATGCATCCTTATTCACTGGGATGCTAGTTGACAAATATGCAAACATGAGACTACTGTATTGCAAACATCTGCCCAATTCTCTTTGTGTTATCACTAAGTATTTATTATTCTATTGTCATGTATTTATTGTATAGAAAGCAAGCCTAAATTTTAAACAATTAAGCAAAAATATTTCCCTTACAGTTGTCAATGCTCTGTTCAACATAAGTTGTGCAAGTAGATTTAAGTTTCCCAACTTAAGAGTTTTTGAAAAACATAAAAATACTATTCTGCACAATCACTCCCACACAGGTAGTAATGTAGTTACCTATTTGACCCAGGTAAATCTTGGGTGATTTTGTTTAATTCTAACCTAATGAAATAATTTACATGCTTAAGGGTAAAAATGAACAAGTTAACATGTGCACACACAATGCATGACAATTGCTTCAGGCACGCTCCGTATAACTTCAAAGGTAGCAAAGCCTCGCAAAAAATTGTCAGTGATAAAAGAGGAAAAAATAACCAGAGTGGGTGTAATTTGCAGTCAAATACACACACAGAAATTAGAATATACAGAAGCTCTGTCTTAAGCATATCTTTCTGGTACACTGCCTGCCTCAAAAAATTACTACATCAATATGTATCTAGCAAAGTGTTTTAGAAACAGAATAGCTTATCTTGTAAATGTTATGACAAAATACAGTTTTTAAGCACATGCGATATCTGCTGTTTGTTGTGTACAACATTCCTAATGTTAATAATGTATTTCCCTAACAGACCAGTACAACCAAAAAGGGATTCTGAAAAGCTAAAAATGAAAACCCGTCATTCCAAGTCATGCAGTGTTGTAACAAAACTATTCTATAATGACATTATTTTAAAAAGAGTATCACTATACCTGAACAACCCAAGGACTATTAGCAAAAGCCATAATATCCCTCTCTTCCCAGAAGAATGCAGAATCTGATCTTTTTATCATCTCAAATTTACTCAGAAGCTTCATAGCATACACTCTCCTTGAGGATTTATGCCTTACCTATGAAGACAAATGGGACATACAGAATACATTAGTTTGCCACATTAACGTATGAAGAACACCACGGAATATATTACTTTTCCTTATTCACTTTTTAACAAGTTTTATAAGACTCTTAGCATTTTTATAAAGAATTATATACTGTAGGTCTACAGAATAATTACATTCCATTATCTGACAATGCATGCATTGCTCTTAAAATACTTGTTAGAATTATCCAACATAGAAGTCCACAGGCATAACAGTCGCTTTGTACTTTGTAGGTATGTGTTTTTAAAAGGACAAATATTGGCACCTGCTAAATACTGTAAAGTTCAAACTACAAACATTTTCCAGAGTTTGTTAGCAGATGTGTATACTTGCTACCGTATTTCCAGTTTCTCCTACCAGTTCTCAATTTAAAAAAGCACGATGAACAAACATGGTTGCTAATCCATCACAAACAACACACAACATCTCTCATTTGTGAGAACTATGTCCACAAAAATCTGGTGTAGTCTTCTGAACTGGCAGAAATTCTTCTAGTCCTGAAGATTTGTTCAGGTGTCCATGCATACAGTAGCAAAGGCTAATTTTCTTGGTTATGAGAAATACACAATCCATTTTATTTTAATAGAGAAGTTTGACTACAATGCAAAACAAGTACTTTGCACTTTGAGAGTCCTGAAATATGACATTCACAAAATCATTTCCATGGGATAAAATGAAATAAAATGTCACTGAGCTAAAGGCTTTACTATTATAAGATTGCATCTTCTGAACACTGTATTCAGAAATAGACGCATGAGCAAGTACTACAGAATACACTCAAATGTACAAACAGAAACATAACTTACCAACTGCACCTCCCCAAACGCCCCTCTACCGATCACCTTCACCACCTCATAATCTTCAGCTTTCATGCGCAGATCTCTCATTTTATTTACCGTGTCCTTATCTACATAAAACAAAATTCACATTTCTTATATAATCAATTTAATTAAACTCATTAATCTAATTTAAATTTTTCATAGTTATTAGAAGATGTGATGCTTGAAGAGGGACTTCCTTTTGAACCTACCTTCCTATTGGAACCCTGTCTGCAGAGTCCATGACCTCATTCTCATTACTATAGTAACTAAAACCTGACATAAACTTAATGCAATAACTTTACTGTGTAATCAAACTATCAGAGATCTTAACTTGGGAATTCCTTTAAAAATAATTACTTGTAAAAAAAAGCTATGCAAAAATTTCATATCTAGCATGATCTTGCTTGTAAGATGATCGGTATAAAAAGATTATTTCTGGACAACTATGCAACACATCTGAGAAAATATCATAAAGTACACATACAAGACACTTGAATAAACTATCTGAAAAAAATAAGCTTTCACTTTTCTGCACTTTTATTATTCCTAATAGTCAAAAAAGTAGAATTTAATTTAAAACATGCAGTGGGAATCATTGCAATTATTTATATAAACCTGTCATTCTATAAACTACAATAATTTACAAACTCCCAATGGGCAGATACTCTAATTCCAAATTTGGTCAAAGATTAAAACAGTCTATTTTAATCCATGTGGGTCAACACTGGCATGAGACTACATGGAAAAGCTTCATACTTCAGGATATATAAAAGCAAGGAACATCTACTAAAACAGATAAGCTTCTGATAAAATAAATTATGCAATGATATTTTATTTTCAAATAAAGCATCACTGGCCTAAAAGCCAAGTTTAGAAAGAAGTAAGGACAGAGGAAGAGAAAGGAGAAATGTAATTTTTTGAGTTCGTATGTTAAAAAAAAAAAAAGATTATGGAGATGACAGAAAATTACCTACACTGGCCAGTATCTAAAACAAAAGCAGCATACGTACACATACGTACAATTAAAATCCAGTAAGATTTTATTACCGCAACAGGAACAAACATAGCTTTGTTTGAGTAAATACTCTGTGGCACTACTGTCTAATGTAAAGGCATCTCTTTACAATGCAGCATACCACTAGCTGATTTCAATAAATTATGTATTAAAATTTTAAATTCTGACAAACAATATATTTCACACAAGGATCAAAATATTCAGCAATTTAAAAAATAACGCATTGCCTTATTTGTCCTGGTGAAAACTGACCTAGAATGGAGGATGAGTAAGACTGCGTGGAACTAAAATGCAGCAACTCTCATTACAACAATCTTCTAGCTATTGTTAACTTACTGCCTCGTAATCGCACAACAGGAGGTCCGCCACTTCTGAATGAAAAATCTTGATGTTGGTGCAAAAGAAAGCTAGGCACAATATGAATACTTTAAACGATTTTCAATCACAAGCCTCGCCTACGGCCAAGACAGAATTAAGGAAAATACATCTGAGGAGCAATCTAAGCTTAAGGTTTTTTACATAATGCAAACTGGGCTTGCGAGCAGTCGCAAATTGCAATTTACTGCTTGAGAGACATACTAACACTTGATTATCTTCAGACAATATGTTATAGTAACAACAGCATTGGGAATTTGATGTCCATATTCTAAGATCTGTTAAACAAGGTTTATCAGGCTGCAACATATCTAAATAGGCAGTTCCTTATCTCCCACTAACAGTGGAGGACCCGGCCAGTTCACACTGGATGAACAGGTGGGGTAGCTCCCATGGCAAAAGATCGTGTTCTCCAACTTGCCCTTAAGTTTGATTACAAGCTTAGATGCTGTCTTGAAATAAACTGAGTCTCTGCTGCAAAGTAGGGTTCTCAATCATCTTGAATATTAATTTCTTTATTCTTTTAATTTTATATGGTAGAAAATTAATAAGGTTTTACATTTGCAAAAATAATGCTCACAATCTTAGGTGGCAGAAGCAGATTTTGGGCAGCTCCACAAATATACACTGTAAAGCAGAGGAAAATAAGAGGGGATAAGGACTGGCTCATAGGGCAATCACTCTATAAAATAAAGGAAGCAAGCTCCCATTTTATTTGCAATCTAGAAAATAATTTTAAAGTTCTAGAATAATGGTGCAAACTATTTGGACAGCTAGTACTGCAAAAAGATATTTTAAACTGTTTTCTGTTAAAACTAAAATAAACATTAAAATGTTCCTATATGCCTATTTATTTTTTTTTTAAATCAGAAATTTGAGACAAACTAGACTTCACAGTCCTCTCAGAGGCCACTACTCACACATCCCAGCTTGTTTTCCTATTTCAGCAAACACAGCAAGATTAGTGCTCTAAAGGCAGTCTGAAGTAAACTAATATAGTCAGTTTTCCACCTTCATATTACTTCAGGTCACATCTTACACAGTATATAATTTGTACCTACAATATATTCATTACCAGACTGTAAGAATAAGTTTTCTTTTCCTTCACTCAGGCCCAAATACAAAAGTTAAGCTCTTTGAGACTCACTAATGATTCCACTACTCATAAAAATTACACTGAAATTATCTGTTGCAATGAGCATTTCTTTTGCCCAATACAATTTCTCTTCACCAAGAATTTCACTACACCTTCTCTGTAAATAACTGAGTATACTAAATGTGCATGCTGCACAGTGTACAGTATCAAATATAGTTTGAACTGTGAAAAGTTAAACACAACATTTGAACTTAGGCCTTTCAGCAACCAGGTTATGCACAAGTGAGCCAGGAACACGATCTAGTGGACTCATATCCCCACAATTCGGGAATAATATAAAATAAAACCCACAAATTCACTATCATTGCTTACAGTTGCACCAAATAAACTACTTGAAAACAGAAACAAAACCATAAATGTCAATTTTTTTAGTCAAATTACTTTATATTTGCCAAAAAAGACATTTATTTTAATATTTAATTGAGATGCTTAAGCCTGTAAAAATCTAATAATGTGAGTTTAATTTCAAGGCTTGCCCATTCAGTCCATAGGCAGAGTCAAGTCTCAAATCAGCAAACATCTCCGCCATGATTTCCAGAATTTGTCAGTTTGACAGCCTTTAGAAAATACTTAACTCTTAAAAGCCTTTTCGTATTTTTTTTCTTTTAATTATGAAAATTATGGAACTATGACTTCCATCAAAAACAACTTTATTCATTTGAAATGTTACTACAGAGTAGAATATGCAGAATCTGGTAGTGGAAAAATACAGAGTAAATACAGAGAAGAATTCTGCAGACACATCAGCTGCATGCACAACTAAATACAGCAGCTATACAGTATAAGAATTTCATGGAATAATGAAAACAGACCTTTTATATTAAAAAAAAAAGTCTACAAAACACATGGTCCAGTCTATCGGTGAGCAAATTTTTAAGATGATTTCTTGATGCTGTATACATGTTGCGTCATTTCACTGTTAATTGCTTATGATATATTAGCACATGAAATTACAAAGCAAGTTACGGGAATCCAGACAGTTGCCTCTCTCTTGAAAGGCTTTGTGCCACTGAAAACAATGCCATTTACAGTGGTAGCAAACTTGGTCATTCAACTGCTGGGTATTAGATTTGTATAAGCAGCTGTCACTTCTCACTAGGAAATAAAATAATCAGGCTCTTAAAACAACTTGCACCCAAAGATTTAATGCACCCCAAATACCTAATGTGCCCCAAATCCCTAGTTGCCTTTCAAAAAGCTAGAACCACTTTTACTT
>NW_010291792.1:0-32404 GCF_000700745.2 Antrostomus carolinensis | reverse complement strand
TTTTTTTTTTTGCTGGTGTTTATAGCAAAAAATTATATTTATATATAAATATATAATATATAATTATATATTTATCTTTTGTTATTTAGTAACTGAAACATTAAATACTTACACCTGTTTAAGAAGTTATCAATATTTTTGTTTTTTCTTAAGGCAGGAAAATCCAAGTCATATACCAAAGCATCTAATCCATCCTGTAAAAAAAATGAAAAAATTGTGTTTTCCAAATATGAAAAGAACAAACAGCAGTTCGATATTGTTAGAAAGTCACAACGTATCACACATTAAGCACTTGAACATTAAGTGGCAACTGGCGAATAGCACAATGACAGTAATTTAATTCCAAGAGTCAACCTCCACATTGTATTCATTGAATTCAGAGGGAATTTTCATGGACGAGATGTTGGCTTTATGCACTCTAACTTAAATGTAGGAAAGAACAGCCACAAGCCCATCGGGCCTTAGTACCACAGAATACATCCCTATGAAAAAAAACCACACCAAACCAAAAAACACCAAAATAACACAACAAAAAATACAACAACAACAAAGAAGATAGTAATGTTAAGGTCTTGCTAAGTGCCATGTACTTCCTGACTTAAAGTTTAAGTCCAAGTTTTACAGCAGGTATAAATGATTCTTCAGTGGATTCTCAGAGCAAAACTAAATCACATATTTTGGTGGAAAACCACAGATATGGTATCTAATGAAAAATGACCAACTATTCTAGGGAACTATATCACAAAGAATCAAATAGCATCAGGAAATGCTCTTTCTCAACTGGGTAACGTTTAGCCGACAACTGCAAAAATCGAGAGGAAGGTCATAAAACACAAACTGATGGATGTTAACAAAGCGTGCCAGGGAAGTACCGCTGTTTACTTGTCCCATTCGTACCCACGTGTCTCTGCCGTCTGTTACTGACCTGTCGGGAGTGAGATGTTAGACCAGACATATCTTTGATCTGATCAGTTCAGATCTGATTTGATCTAATTTGACTGGTTTCAGCTTTTATAAAACTATGCAATACAGGATTTAAAGCTGATCTATCAGTCTTTTACCACTACATCCATTAAGTAACTATGCCTGAAGAAAAGCGAGAGTATAAGCTTTTTGAAAGCTTATTTTCCAGGAATGTATATTAGAGAACACACTTGATCTAGATTAAAAAAATCAGTCTTTTGATCTCTCACTTCAAATTAAAACTTGGTTTCCCCCCCTCAGTCTAAGCTACAAAAAAAATCAAATGCTATCAAAATCAAATTTATAGGCTTGCAGTAGCCACTTTTGAAGTATGTGAGACAGTAATTATTTACTTCAGATATAATGAGAATAAGCAGTAAAATCATGCTAGAATCTGAAAACAGGGGTAAGGAAGTAAAACTACAAGGATAATCAGAATTGTTTTAAAGGCTGGACGTTATTTAATTTGTTAATTTCATAAAAACATTCCTGTTTTAGGTTACTTCTCCATACAGTGGCTTAGTTTGAACTAAGAAATTTTACAATGAAAGTTATAAGAATCAAAAAAAGCATCACAATTATTTTCACAGTACTTAAGTTTTGCATCTTGAGTGTATTAAAGGATCATCTTTTTGGACTTACACTGATGATGAAAAAGGTAAGCAAATGGCAATGAAAAACATTTAATGGGTCAGTAATATAAATAAGTAAGAGTAAATAAATAAAAGAGCAAGAGGCCAACAACAATTTGGACTCAAGACAGATGTAGAAACAAAGCTATGCAGGATAAGTGCAACTTAGCAAGAAATACTTTGTAACCTACTAAAAGACATATTTTCCAAAGATGCATAGTAAATATCCAGGAAATCCACTAAAGAGTTTAGGTAAATCCAACAGAGAAGCCATGATAAGGGCTGGTGCAGCAGTACAAAGCACATGGAGAGCCCTATGCACTGAGCTCCACGCTGTGAGAAACGGTAGGCAAAGAACACCCCGGGGGTTGCTCCGTCACACCCAGGGATTTTTAAAAGCAGAGGAGTGATGGTGACAAACTGCCAAAGTTTGCGGTCCACTCTGCCCTTAAAGCTTTCAAATCTGTTGAGTCAATCCATTTGTCCAGGGTCACAGCTAACACAGAAAACTTTTCCACACATCAAGCAGAAGCACAACAAAATTCTCCAAACCCTGGTTTGCTCCTGGGCAGTGCAATTACCTGCTTCACTTCAGGGTTTGCTTCATAAGTCAAAATTCAGTCTTTTCCTTTAGAGGAGAGGAGATTTTAAACACTGAACACAACAATATAGGACAACTGGGAATATTTACAAATTTTTAACATCAATCTTACTTTGTATCATACTTTCTTTCAAAATATTAAAATATAAGCCCATGCAGGAAAAAAAGCAAGAAGTACAGAAGGTGTCATGGTTTCATAGGTCTGTCAGGTATGTTGGGTACTTTATTGTGCTTATTTTTAAAAGCTCTAAAATAAAGATGAAAAATAGTACACATATTCACTTTTAACTGGCAAAAGCAAGTTTCAATACTGTTTAATTCAGAATTCACCATGAAAACACCGCCTTTCAGATCTTAGATATGAACTCTTTCAAGTAAAACACTTAAGAAAAAAACCCTTTGAAATACAGATTCAAGCTATGGATCTCACATTAATTTCAAATCACACTTAATCATGCAAACAACATCTAAGGAAGTTGCATGACCGGAATTGCTTATCTAAACGGCTTGTCAATAATCAGCTCCCCTTTGCTGCAATTTCCAGAGAAAACCTACCCTGGTTCAAAACTTTCACTAAAAAAAAACGGTAGGGGTGGGGTGTTGTCTCTGTAATAATTGAGAGACATGTAAATCCTTAGCACTCAAAATCATTAATTTCTTTAACTGAGGTACGTTTCTGAAGAAAAAAAGCATTATTTTAATGGTGGACTGCAAATACAAGACTAAGCTTAAGGTCTTTTTGGAGAATTGTGAATACTGAAAGTAATATATTTGGGATACTGTCCTGGTTTTTAGGAAACCACCACAGATACCTAGTGTATAACATAAAACATAGAACAGCCTTCTTATTTCACTTACATTAACTAAACCAGAAGAACTTGTGAAAGCTACAAGTTGTCCCCAGTACAAAGGGAATCACAGAAGCATGGCTATTTTGAGTGGCATCACTGGTGAAGAAACACGAAGGAGCAGCACACAAGCTCAGCAGTGAGAAGGCGATGCCGGTTCAAAGCGGTGCAGGCCGCAGAGGTGGGAATACACTACAGAGTTTTAGCAATAATGGTTGGGAAAAAAGAGGGTAAAGGCCAAACAAGACACAATCATTATTGTTGATGGCTGCAGAGTTAACTCTTCTCTCAGCTTTCTTGTTATTGTCTTGCTCAATCTTTCAATATGCCATCTGACTTTCCCTAATAGAAAAGGGAACATGTTTCCTTCAAGACCTATAGTAGCCATACCCTCCTCTTCAAGAAAAAAAGATACTAAGATGTCATTATAATAGGCAACCATACATTCAATATGCTTTATTAAAATAAGAATACATTTTTATGATGGATTTCTTCCCCACTTGGAAGGGTTCAATATATTTTTAGTATGTATCTTCTTTAAATACAGCAAGTCCCGTACTTCTTAGAAACACATATTGTCACTTAGAGCTAATGACAAGTTCTACCTTAATCCGTCATTACAGAGCAATTTTCCTGTTTAGCTTTGAGGTCTACATAGGCATTTTCCTTTTAAGTTAATAGTTAAATTAGACTACCGAAATAAACTGGAAGCTATTACAATGTGCAGAGAGCTCTTCCACATGAAACCAACGCTTCCACATACTCTGTTGCTTTCATTTCATTCATTACTACTTACAAGTAGTAATGAAATGAAACTTACAAGTTTCAAAAGAATGGATAGAGGGAGTAAAGTCAAATTTCAGTCTGGACACATATACTGCCTCTGGAGATGACGCTGACGATCTAGGAAAGAGGACATGAACAAGTCCAGCATATGGTAGTACTACTCTGGTGTATTGGTGAGACAGAAATGGCACTGTCATAGTTAACAGCTCTAGCCAGAAACTTCTTCAGTGATTTTGTCTAAACATTTTCTGAATCTGTTTTAGTCTCTTGCATTTACAGCGTCATATAGATACGAATTCCACCATCTATATGCTATGTGAAATGTACCTCATTTCAAGCCTGTCACTCTTCAGTCACAGAAGAAACAATGATTCTTTGCCCACATGCTCCAAGACACAGCTTTACACACTTTCATCATTCCTTCCTTGGTCACCTCTCTTCAATTATCCTTTATGAAAGCTACTCCAATTGCCACCACCGCCACCCTCCAGTGCTTTTTTATTTCTACTACATACTTTCGGAATTGGGGGGGAAACTGCAAACAGTATTTAAGTCATGAGCACACTGGAAGTACATAATACAGTACTATGTTTCCTGTTCTGTTCTTAATTAAATTTTAAGTTATTAATTGAAATATCTGGTTAATTTTTTATAGTCACTGTGTACTAATCGATTTTTTCACAAAACTAGGTACTATAAATCAAAGCTAGTTTAACATTCAACAACACAAGTACATAAAGATAAGAGGTTTTTCTCCCATGCACTCACTCAACATTCAATACTGAATTTCACCTACCACTTTTAATCACCCAGACACCAACTCATATTATTTTTTTCTGTGATTAGTTATAGCTTTAATTTTTACTACTCTATCATCATTAATTAATCATTATTCACCATTTTAGATCACTTATGGCTGTGAAATAGCATAGAGCTGTTAGACTCCATTACTGATCTCTGTTTTTAATAAACTGATCACTAGCTCTCACTTCATTCATTCGTTCATCCATCCACAAAACAAGCCTAGTCCAAAGCAGTTTAATTTTGACAAAAAGCTTAAATGAAGAGCCTCATAAAAAACTTTGTTATCCTCATACTCAGCAATTACTTCAAGGAACTCTATTAGGTTTGCAAAGCATGACTTTCCTCCAAATAAGAAGAAAGTTAGCTCTTCCCCATCATAACACTTGTGGGCTCGCTTGTTCTGCCACTGGGCTGGGGGCACCTGCATTATACACAAGAATTGTTTCTTCAACAGAAAAAATAATAAAAAGCTATATATTTACCATCTTCCTTCCTACTGTTGTCAAAACCATTTTAAGCACTAATGTAGATAAATGCTAATATACACACACTTATATGCCTTAATGAGACACAATCAGGTACAAAAAAGATGGATAAATATCAAGCAATCTCAGCATCGCAGCAATCTTACTGTTCGTGTCATTCTGTCCAAAAAAATTTTCTAGTACCATTTTGGCCTGAAAGAGACCCCCCAGTATCAACACTGTAAAGAAGGGTTCCAGTATGGAAATTCCTCTAAGTTTCTGTACAAAGAAATGTGCAGAAAGATTTCTGCAATGCCCTTTTCCTTTATCTTCAGTTTTTCTAAAAATACAGAATGCAGTAACATAAAAGTTATTATTAACATACACACTAACTGCACAATCTATTAGCACTGAATTTCCCAGGCTGTTATGCTAACTTATTTTCATTAGATTCCTCTAAAATTTATTAGTTTTATTCAGTTTGACTTAAGCAGTCCCATATTAACAGGATTTTTTCCCCCACATTTTGGTCTAAAGCTATTTCCATAGTTTTAATGCATCAAACTGTCAGTCCTACCATGACCACACTGGACTGCCTCACTCTGTAACTACATTTCCTAACCTCAAAACTCACTACAGTTCTGTAGTGTGAGTTTTACTCAGACATATGAATTAATATTACTGCAATTTTATAGTGAAATTTCAAAACATACTCCATCAAGCAACTTCAATTCAGCAAAACATTATCTCAAGATTCATAAGTGACATAAAGTAAAAAAATATCCTATAATCTTCGTTATCCGGGTACAATTATAGCATCTTTATATTTTGAATTTTTTACCTCATACACATTTCATTACGACACAGTATCATCTAGTGGAAGCATATGATAAATAAAAATGTATTAAATTCAGTTGAAACTTTGTTATTGAGACACTTGTTTATTTTACTATTTATCTAGCATTCAAAGAACTAAAAAAACCTTAATGGGTATTACCAGCATACAAAATTTGTATTCCTTGGGCCAACTGGCAGTTACTCAAGTTTAAAGTCTTTGCTCCTTTTCCTTTTTTGGAGAGACCAAAGTATGTCTTAAGACCTACTACTCTAACTTATCCATATTTTAGTTCCTTGTATTGTAGTCATTTTCCTAGTTATTTCTATAGTAATAAAGTTTCCCTAGATACTTTAAATCAACAAACCTGACTGGTCTTGATTTTATCTTGATTTTATGTGTTTATCATAATTCGTCACAACACCCTGTCATACATAAGTGATCTCTGTAGTCAACTACCAATACTGAGAGACCCTATTTAAGTGCTATAAGTGAGAAGCTAGTTTTTATATCCTATTTTCAAACACACATGAAAGGTAACACCTCAACTCAAAAAAAAAAAAAAAAAAAAAGGAAGAAGTTTCTTTGAATTGTTTGAATTATCAGATCTTGAATTTTCAGAGGGACCTGGAGAAGCTGGAGAAACTGGGAGAGAAGAATCTCATTAAGTTTAACAAAAAGAAATGCCAACTCCTGCACCTGGGGAGGAACAGCCCCAGGCACCAGCCCACACTGCGCAGGAGCTGACCAGCTGGAAAGCAGCTCTGCCAAGAAGGACCTTGGGTCCCAGTGGGCAACAGGTGACCATAAGCCAGCAACGTGCCCTCACAGTAAAGGTGGTCAACAGCATCTTGGACTGTATTACGCAGAGTACAGCCAGCAGGTCAAGGGAGGTCATCCTTCTCCTCTACTCAGCACTGGTGAGGCCACACCTGCAGTGCTGTGTCCAGTTCTGGGCTCTCCAGTACAAGACAGACATGGGCATACTGGATCAAGTTCAGCAAAGGGTCATAAAGATGATTAAGGGACTGGACCATCTCTCATGCCATGAGACTGAGGGAGCTGGGACTGTTCAGCTGGGTGAAGAGAAGGGTCAAGGGAGAAGTCTTACCCATGCATATAAAATGGGAGGGAATGAAGAAGATGGAGCCAGACTCTTCTTAATGGTGTCTACCAACAGAACAAGAGGCCATGGGCACACACTAAAAACACGAGAATTCATCTGAACACAAAAAACCACTGTTTTTACTGTGAAGGTTGTCAAACACAGGTTGCTCAGATTGGCTGTGGATTCTCCATCTGCAGAGATATTCAAAACCTGACTGGACATGGTCCTGGGTAACCTGCTCTAACTGACCCTGCCTGAGCAAAGGTGTTAGACTAGATGATCTTAAGAGGTCCCTTCCAATCTAAACAACTCCATTTTGTCTACAATACTAAGCTATGCTTTTGGTTTGCATAAAGGTATTTCCTGTAATGAATTATTCTTTCAAAAATATCCTTTAACTCCTTACCAGTGGGGCAAATGAAACAAGAAGACCTCGTTACAAGCCTTAGCTTTGCATGATTCACGTTTTTCAGCCCTTCAATTAAGTCCAGAGCAGCCATTACTCTGTTGTGACAAGGACGGACTTTTTCTGATGCTACTGACTGAATCAAGAGAAAACTGTGGACACCTCTTCAATACTTACTGTTTTAGAGAATACCCTACTGCCACTTCATTGGTAAGGAAAAACACACACACAGAGGACTTTGGTGCCCAACACTAATACTTTTTTTTTTTTTTTTTTTAATTAAATGAGCAAGTGTAAGTTTACCCAAGAAACAAGTACTGAATAGTTCTACAGAATTCACTCATTTAAAGAAAGAACACTGTTTGAAAGCCAACTTTCAGGTCAATGCCAATAGTGCTACATTTATCTATCTCTAATCAAGTACAAAAGAGATCCCTCCCTCTAGTGTTAAGTTAATCATATTAATTTATTTTGCTGTCCAGAGAACAGAAAACTGTAATTTAGTACTTCATCTTTAAAGCAGACAAGTCAATGTAGACAGAGTTAAGACACTTAAGAATTTTCATTACATTGTTAGACTAGGCAAAGTATACAAACTGACATATGAGCCTGAGTACAAGGCACTTGATTCATCGCCCATTCCTGTTGCCAGCATGATACAATACTACTTGTTACTTCTTGATCTCTCGCAATGTTCATAAAGAGCTTTTGCTTTTTAGGTTAAATAGCTTTTCACAACAATTTTTTTAAACTCAGTAAAGAGCTAAGAGTTTAACTCAGTAAAGATTTAAAATCTCAATAAGGAGGATCTTGAAACCTCAAGGCAGGGTTATTGAAAGAAGTACAGATTAGGCTTTCATTTCAGCCTTTCTAAAGAGTTATTCCACGTGTAGTTGCACACTCCACCTATATCACATTCTGTGTAGTTATGTATATAAATACATGTACTTGCATTCTGTTCAAACAAACTGTTCAACATTTTTACTGACAAATTCCTAGAGCATACACTTACAACGTGACTCAGTAAATTATGAATTAATATCAGTATCTCAGTATGTATTGATACTCACACGCATATATATCAAAACACACACTGTCACTAACACCAGAGGCCACAGACCTCTCAATATGGTTAACATCCATATTATCAGTGAAGGAAGCCTCAGGTGCAAGTCTACACACAGGTATACGTGCAAGCAGTAATGCTGTTCCACAGGCACAGTTTTTCTGAGTGTTGCTGTTTTTCCAGTGCAGCAATGAATCTTACCACCTGAAACATATCCTAAAATAAACTAAAATAAAAAGCAGTGCCAATCTGTGAAATCAACTCATATACAGTAAGCATGCAAGAGTACTGACAGTATCCAGTACCCATATAATTCAGAGAACCTACAAGCCTCAGGCTTCCGCTAAAACTCGGGACAAGTCATACCTCCCCCACAGCAGAGTCCCTCTCTGCCCACTGACTAGATGTAGGAACCTTGGATCCACAGATCTGTTCGGAATGACACCAATTCAAGGCACTATTTTATGTCTAAAGCTATGGAAAGTTTACATTGTCTGATGATGCATTCCAGACAATGCATTTCAGTGGGGTTTTTCTTCCCCTCAAAACTAAAACTTCTAGCACTGTATTACAACATTAATTTCATTACACTAGGATATTTTATTGAGATTAATAGTCTTTATATCCAAATTTCAATTCGTTAAATTGGTGTTTTATTATTTTAATTTAGCATCAGAATTAATTCCACTTAATATTACATTTTTAAGAACAACTATCAGATGAGAAAGCAGTGTCTTCAAGGAAGATGAAGAATACAGAACAAAATATCACACAGAATATATTTCAGTAAAATTTATGCAGAGACAGGTACAACACATTGTTTGAAAACAGTTCAGGGAGATGTATAACAGCAGCAAAAGCTGACTGTTATTGAGTTAAATTGTTATTTCATTTTGCAGCAAGTGAGATCTCTGCATGTTTGAAGCTTATTTTCCTTAAAAAAGGTTCTCTTGCATGGGTTGATATGCTCTGCAGGCAAGTTTTACAAACAACAAAGCTCCTATACTAATGCAGCACATTCTGCCATCAATAGAATACCTTATATAGAGCGACTGAAATAGTGGAATAACTATCTGGAGGGCTACATAGATTCTTGATTTTTAATGTGTAGAAAATAGATGGCATACTTAAGGTCTAAATGATCTATGAAGCCATATTTGTCTCATGCTAGGATTAAATAAAGCGCAAGTACAGCTTCTTAAAACTCCCTTTTCAATAAAACTGTATTGAATGTGTTGAACGCAAGTACATTTAAAGCATATATATTTAAATGGTGTTAAAAGAAGAGGGAGTACTGGCAGTTAAAGAACTGACTGATGTTTATCATCATGGAAGCAGTATTCCACAGCAGCTTCAGCACTTGCCATCAGGAAGCGCCTCATAGATCTAGAGTTCCCAGCTACTGTAACTGCAACAGGAGATGAGCAGCCACCCTGACATACAGCAGGGTAACACTATCCACAGAAATACCTCCTGGGGGAAAAAAGTGACCTCACATCCTCTCCAGTTCTTAAAGTTATCATCTTCATCAAAAATATAAGGCAAGCCCTGTTCCCCCACCTAGAATGTAAAGTAAATGCTTAAGAAAAAGCCAAACCTCACTTCTAAGTTACATCAACAAGACATTTGAGGTCTCCACAGCTTTCTTTGTTATCCTGGGAGGCCAGATTCTTCCCCAGGCAGCACATACAGCTTCTGCCACTTCTGGTTTAGCAGTCGTAATGTTTTCATTTTCAACGTACACACTCAGAAATATCAATGTAGACCGATGGGAGTCAACACTAAGGAACACTCACTACAAGGCAAAACTAAGATGGATAAAAGTTAACATTTTGGATGCAAATACTGGGACATAACTTCCCTTCAATAAAATGGTATAGAAGACAAGACAGACAGATCAGAGATATGAAAGAACAAAGAGAAACTGTTCCCAGTCCCACCTCAAAAGTCTTCGGCTTCTTTTGGCAGGAGCCTGCAAGGAATCAGGTAAAGTCTTCAATGAAGGGAAAGTAACTGCACAACTCCATTAAGAAATAGTGGTATTTAGCAGAGGAAACAGAACCCCTCCACATCTGTTGCTTGGGAAATTGCTGTCTGCCTCTCAGATTTTTTCCAGGCAGGTATCCATGAAGTCAGACTTCAGGAAGTAAGCTTTAGTCAGTTGGACAAGATGGGAATTAGCAAGACACCAACGTGTTCATGAAAAGAAACATACGTCATTGCAAACAACATGAATAAAAGCTCTTGTAAAAGCTGTTTAATATGCAAAGCAACTTCAAATTGCTTTTGAAGTTGAATTGCACAGTAAAAGAAGAGCAAGTTCTGCATCAACAACTTAAATTGCTGCCTCTAGCTGCCCCAGTACACCTTGGTCTGAAAAAGTGTTACCTCTGCTATAAAAAAAAAAAAAAGAAGAAGAAGAAAAAAAAAAAAAACAGCAACAAGAAAAAGACACATTACCAGCAAAGTTTGCAATATAAGAAGTCAGTGGAAACATAACTAATTTTTCTATAAAGCAACCTCATCAGCTATATAGCACCTGTTGTCACCTGACCTGGGTTGTGTTTGCTGCAAACAAAACTATGTGTTAACTATAGATATAAACAATAAGGTATAAAACAATAAAAAGGCAAGTTCTATCTTTAGCCTTGACAACTCAGTCTCTGGAGATTATATTAGTTCAGTAACTATGCTTTAGAAAATACTCTCCAAAAACCTGTATCAAAGAAAAAAAAACCCCTCTATTACTAGTAATACCATCTAGCCCACAAAAAAGAACACAGTGGCTGGATACCAAGGCTAGACAAACTGAGAGAAAGACAAAAAAAGTACTTAATTTTTTAAACAGAGGGCAGACAATTAATTGAACAGCTTTCCAAGAAAGAGTGAGAACATCGTAATTTTTCCAGCAGTCTGGAAACACTGCACAAAATCTCCCCTAGCCCCTCACCAAAAGGGAAATTCTTCCCTAAAACTCTAGAACAAGTCAAAATGCTTTTTTAGTTAGAGGTGAATATCCATGAGACAAGTACAAAAATGAAACTTATGAAAGAATTATACTAAAAACACTTTGTAGAAGCTGAAATAGTAATTTGTAAAGCTATATGCCTTTCTTGTCACGCAGCCCAGCCTGCAAAAAGAAAAAAAAAAAAGGAAGCTGAAAGCTGAGCACAACTCAAGCAGAAGCTTCTCCGATTGCGCAATCTCCTGTCAGAGTTCTAGCTACATCTCTGCAAGAAACATTCCATCACAAGCAATCACTCCTCAAACAGATATTTGAAATATGCAACTAAACAAGAGCTTAACGCTACTTAAGAATTTGTGCATCATTATGCAGTTTCATAATGCAAACCCTAGCAAAGCCAATGGGCTTTTTTCACGTACTGATTAACAGAAACACTTCACTTTCAATAAAACAGAAGATTTATTAATACATAAAATCAATGTTTTTCTATATTTATTTTTTCCATAATGAATAAAGTCACAAGAATGATTTTTAAAGTAATGGTTTTTTAAAAGAAGCAACAAAAATTCCACAAGAATTATTTTAGATATAGACAAGTTATTTCTACTGCCAAGTACTAAGATTCTTCAGAATTGACAGGATTTTGTTACCAACAGGAACAAAATAGCAAGTTTTTTGCATTTTTCAGGGATTTGCACAGCTAACATAGAACAAAGCACTTTTGCTAATAAATTGTTTCCACATTCCAGAACCCAATGCATTACATTTATAAACTGACCTACAACATTACTTTTATCTGCTACCTTCAAGCAATTAAAAAAGGTGTGATAGTGACATGCTCTCTTTTTCAAAATCCATCTGAAGAAAAAAAATATAACATGTACAGACAATGCCATTAATAACACAATTTTTAATTAATTCTAGATGTTTAAGTGTATTTTCAAGTCACCAATAGCGACTACTTTCAAGTCAGGAAATACTTCAACAGTATTTAAAACCAATCTCTTCTAAGCACTCTTTTTACCCATTCCAGCATCATAGCACAGTCATGACTAAAATCTTGAATGCTTTGGACTGCATGTAAAAAAAGAGAGGTATAACTACAAAATCAAAGACCTACATGAAAACATGGTTCCATATTCAAGTACTGAAATGACAGGACAGAGCCAAAGCTGTCCATGGAAACTCAGGATGGCTTTTTCCAACTGCGAGTTTCTCACACGATCATCAGTAAGGATTTTATCATATGCAACACTCCAAGAACACAAGTCAGTTCACCTGGGATTTTCAAGCACAGTATTTCAAGACTAGAGGGAGAGAGGAACTATTACAAATTAATCAGTAGGATCCAACATTTTTAATTTTGAAATGGCCCAGAGACAATGTGATTTATTAGGTTTGCAAGTTCGTTTAGGGACATGCAAGTAAGTTTTTCTATGGTCCTTCCAAGCCTTAAGACTCGAGCTTGAGGAAGACTAAAGCCATTTACTTCATATACCAAGAAACAAAGTATGTTCAACACAGTTGCTCAACCATGAGACACAGACAGCAGAAGTTTATACAACAGTGATATTCAAA
Source organism: Antrostomus carolinensis (assembly GCF_000700745.2). NCBI lineage: Eukaryota > Metazoa > Chordata > Aves > Caprimulgiformes > Caprimulgidae > Antrostomus > Antrostomus carolinensis. The sequence goes on along the minus strand of NW_010291792.1, from coordinate 19,348 downwards.
TTTTAGAACACTGTGTATTTTCACCAAGCTTATATACAGCTGTTGTAAGGATGAAAAATACTAACACACCAAGAAATAGCTGAAAAACAACTCTTCCACCGAGTTTTCCAGCTACACTTACATGAAGAAGTCAGTCAGCTCTTACCTAATACTATTCTCCCCACATAACACTTCAGAACTTGGGAAAAACACCCCTCCCACCCAACGAGGACACAGTAGATTGATATATGTGTCCTTCAAAGGCATGATTTTCTTTTAGATTTAGAAGAGGGGAGAAAACAAATCTTAGCCCAAGAGAAAGAGAGCCAGGGCTGTTTGGAGCATTGCCACTACCATGGAATCTTGTCAAAGTCTCTCCTGCCTGTCCTTACAAGGGAGCAAGGCTGAGCTTGGGCTGATTAACTTAATCTCTACAGGAGATGAGGGCAAGCAATATTTTTGTCACACCATAAAAGCCTGCCATGAAACAAATTGGAGCACACTAACACTACATTTTCTGTTTCTCCATCCCACAGACTATTTTGAGTAGCTATCATTAAGTTTCTCATTAAGCAGAGAGCAAAGGTGATGAAAGATCTGTTTTCTAAAAAAATAAAACAAAAGCTAATGCAAGGCTATGTTTGACTTGCATCCAACTTCTATATGATTTTCCCCCCCTCCCAACATTTATTTTATGAAAGCATTTTTCCAGTATCCAATTAAAAAAAAAAGCCACAAAAAAGCACTACTTTCTTGGAAATCTACATGAACTAAAGGACTACCAATACCTGTGTGTGTGTGTCTGTACATATATAACCACTGGTTCAAAAGCCACATCAAGTCAGGTCAAGTAGTATTTGCAACTTCCCATTCATATATACTCTATGTTTGTAAAACACGTAGTAAGGCAGGTTCCTAATTTCTGAATACAAAAAAATATCAACAAGTGATATTCCAGAACATAAGTAAAGAGCAGTAATATCACTGCCAGAACTCAGAGCTACACTTTTGTCAGACATTCTGAGCTCCACCTTCCAGAAGTCCCTGCTGGTGCACAGAGCCAATTTCTGAAGAATTACATAAATATATGCATGTAAACAGTCATTTTGGAAATAGATGCTTGTTACCAACCATGGTCATTTTATAACTGAACATACTTACCTAGCCTCAGAGACTTAAGAGGAAATTAAGAAAAGTTATCTTTTATGGCATTCGAACAAAATGCACTGGCACTGAAGTAAACTCTGTTATTAAAGTTAAATGGACCCTGAATTACAGATAAGAAACTTGATTTAGAAAAGGAAGAAAAACATCCACTTGGTATTAGGAAAAGTCTAACAGCAGGAAGAGTGTGTGTACATATACACATTCTGTATGCATACATTTATACATCCCAAACAACCCTTAGAAATAACAAAAAAACCTGACCTATCACTTTCATTTTGATTCACACTTTAAAAATTGTTCACTTGCCAGGAGAATTAAGGACCAAAAACTGCAACAGAGACACACACTCCTTAGCACTTGAAGGAGTGCTAAACTACAAGCAGTTTACGATGCAAAGCTCTAAGCTTAAGTCAAAGTCTTCAGAGAAGACAAGCGATGCAGCATTTCACCTCATAGTTTCATGTAAAACACACTCAAAAAAAATGTTACTTCCTTGAGTCAAGATACCACACTGTATGACTTGGAAAAAAAAAAACAAAACCAAAAACCAACAACACACACTTAATTTCCTCTCTTTTTTTAATAACTGTAGATCAACTTTAAGATCATATCACATTCAAATGTTTAGACCTTTCTCTCTTGCTCTTTCCAATTTGTATTTAAGGAACAAGCGTGTAGACTGACCCTTTCTTAATATTCTTTTCCTTTTCTCTACCTATTGAAATATGACATAATAAAACTCAACTCTTATATGAAGATAATCTTACCTCATTTAAAAACCTCTTAATCCATTTTGCTCACTGCAGGGGGGTTGGAGTAGATGACCTTTGAAGGTCCATTCCAACCCAATACATTCTATGATTCTATGACACTTAGTCCAGTTTAACAGATTCATTTAAAAGACAATTTTTATAAATGAGAATGCAGGTTGAAAGATTACTATATCACTTAGGAAATCACATTAAATCAAATCCATCTATGAATAGACAAGTTATTCCGTCTGAAAACCAATATGAAAGTTCACGCCTGTCCAGAGGCAAGAGCAAGAAAGTTCAGAAAAAGAGCTCAGTGGAGTAGTTCTAAAGTCTCACAGCTGTTTCTACATAAAGGTTAATCTTAACAACTGAAAATCTTACGAAGATCCTACAACGCGACTCACTCTGGTTTCAAACACGGTTCAATATCATGAGCACGTCAAAAATATATTTTGATTTTTAATTACGAAAATGGCAAAGCCATTAGTAAGCATGGCAGAGCCAGCAGCAAGATCTTTAAAATGGCAAAGTCAGTAATGAGATATTATAGCTTGCATTTCTTATCCCATCCTCAGAACATATTTGCTGCTTTCAATAAAAAGGGAAAGGTATACCTTTAAATGTCTTAAACACGGCTTACACCTTCAGTTTTGTCAAGAGTCAACACACTGTATTCTGAACTAGGTGAAATATAAATAGAAAGCTGATGGTAAAAGGATGACTAACAAATATCCTGATTTAACATCTTTTCCTTGCCACACCATAGTAACAGAGCTTCAATTTGCCCACGTGGCACAGCAGACATGTGAGCAGCTACTTCTTTCAAAAGTGAATGGAGGATGCCAATAGCCTGACATAACTGCAACCAAGAAGTCACCAAGAGCACTAGATGGAATATGATTATTTGCTCCTTCCACTGACTTTCCTGATGCATTTTTATTTCACCTGATACATCTCCTACTGTTAATCATAGTACCTGCCCCACCCCCTAAAAATATATATATAAATATATATATATAAAAGAAAGGTAATTTTTTTAAAGGCATACACCTAAGTACTACAGCTACTGCATGTAGCACAAGGACAAGCAGCTGTATTAGATGCTGATTTATGAAACACAGACAAGATGCTGTTGAAGCAAGACTGTGGCCTCACTCTGATGGACACTGACCTGGGGATTGTTGCTACAGATCAGCCTAATAACTGCCTGTTAAAGTGAAATTCTAACGTTAATCTCTGTCACTTCTAAGTTTTATTATAGAATAATAAACTGTTGAGAAAAAAAATATACTTGAAATTCGAGTGTAGCCTGTGTTTTTTGTTTGGGTTTTTTTTGGTTGTGGGTTTTTTTTTGGTTTGGGGTTGGGTTTCTGGTTGGTTTTTTGTTTTGGTTTTTTTTTTTTTGGGGGGGGGGGTTGTTTGGGGGGGGTTTTAATACTTAGGGCTAGAAAGACACTAGATTTGACCAACTACTTCAGTTATCTTTTGAAAGCATATTGATATGGGTACCTGAAGTCACAACTTTATAACCAAATGAACTGCACATCTTCATGCAGTAAAACTGCTGCTTGGTGACAGTCGACTGTATATGGTAACAATCTTTTGTAATCCAAATTATCTATATTATTGCCACACTCATGAAAAAGGATTACATTTCACTTACTGAAAACTTTATCCTATACTAATTCTTAATTTAGAGAGCTATATACTAATTGAGCAACTTCTCACCTGAAGCCATTGTGAGACAAAACCTACTGAGTGTGTAAGAACTACTAGCTCCTGATCATTTTGCAAGTTTCTCTTAGCTTAGTAGAGATCTTTTCCCAACCTAAACGGGTAATTTGAATTTGCTGGTTTAAAATTTGGGAATATTTTTTTCCTCCTTTCAGAGACAGTTCAGCTGCACTTGAAAGGCACTAAATGCCACAAAGAGAAAAAATAAGTCTACAGGAGCCACTTTTTTCTTTTTTCTTTTTTTTTTTTAATACAGATACAATTGCAATTTATAAGTGCCATTGGGGATGAAAAATATTTAAGAAAATATCTAACAGCAGTTTATCTTTTTGTCAATTTAGAAACTAGATTTGTTCTGTATGCATTCTGTGGTTGAGTTTCTCCACTTCTTCCTACCACTAGATCTAAAGGTTTTTCTCCTTAAGACTGTTTTGGGGGTTTTTTTTCTTTTCATTCTGACCAGATCCGATGTTACAAAACTAATGACATGAACATTGTGCTGCGCAGCGTAGACATCATATCCTGTATAGCACTGCCCCAGAAAATGGGGCCTTGACAGCTATGGCTGAGGAAGCAATTTGTACATACAGTATAGGTAACTACTGCATGCTTAACTAGCACTGCTGCAAACAGATTGTTTCACTGATTCAAGAACTTCACTGATGCCTTCAAACCAAAGCTAGAAAAAGACAAATGGAAAACCAACCAGTGAAACACTGTACAAGTATTTTCTCAAAAGCTTGAGAATCACAGAATCAAAGAACAGCCCAGGCTGGAAGAGACCTCAAAAGACCATGTGGTCCAACCTTTCATGGGAAAGGGAGCCTTGATGAGATTATCTAGCACTCTGTCAAGTAACATCTTGAAAATCTCCAATCATGGGGACTCTACCACATCCCTGGGGAGGTTGTTATATTGATCAATTGTTCTCACTGTAAAAAATTTCTTTCATAGAGAGGTATGAAATCTCTCCCAGTGCAACTTGTACCCATTGCCCTTTGTCTTCTCCATGCAGCTCCTTGTTAAAAAGACACCCTCCATTCTCGTTTTAGCTGCCTTTTAAGTACTAGAATACCGCGATTAGGTCCCCCCAACCCTTCTCTTCTCCAGAGAGAAAAGACTGAACTCCTTCAGTCTTTCCTTATGGGGCAGGTTCTTCAGCCCTTTGATGATCTTTGTGGCCCTCCTTTGGACCCTCTCCAGTCTATCTTTGTTTTTCCTGAATTGTAGGAACCAGCTGCAGCCTAATCAGCACTGACTGGGATGATTGCATCTCCCACATGCCTGCTAGTAAAACCTCTACAGATGCAGCCCAGGACCCAGTTTGCCTTTGCTGCTGGTGTTCAGCTTGTCTTCCACCAGGACCCCCAGGCTCCTTTCAGCAAGGCTGCTCCCCAGCACACAGACCCAAGCCTGTACTGGGCTCTTTAGTTATGTTGCCCCAGGTGCAGGACTCTGCACTTGTCTTCATTAAACTTCACACAGTTCTTGCTTGCCCGCTGTTCCAGCCTGCCCAGGTGTCTCCAAGATTGCTCTCCCTTCTGATGTGTCCACTTCGCCACTCAGTTTAGAGTATCAGCAAGCTTGGTAAGAGTGCTTTCAGTCCCACCATCCAGATCAGTTAGGAAGATGTTGAACAGCATGAAGCCCAGTATCCACCCCTGGAAGACCTCACTTGTGACAGGCTGCCAGCCTGAGTAAAAACCACTGTCCACCAAGAGATCTTTTGAGATCTTTTTTAAAATAGTATATCTGATGTCTCACCAAAATTAACTCTAATGCAACTACATATTAGCTAACTTTATGCAGCTAATTCCTTGTGCCATTTTGTGGATGGTGTCATCACAAAATATAGAAGGAACTATGATGAGAATATTTCTAACAAAATCCATAGTAGGAAATAGTAATTTGACAGTACTGCAAACAAAAACTCCTATCAATTATTCTGAAGCTTAAAGTACTTCAACTGAATTTGCAGGGGTTTTTATTTTAAAGGAAAATGCATACCAAGACTTCACATTTTTCATCATATATATGTGTGGGTATTATTTTTCATATAAAAGTACCATGAACATATTGAACAAATCTTTTCTTTCTAGCCAACTCATTTATTTCTGACGATCTCAAATGATTAATGAAGCTCTTCACAGAAAGGTTTTCCTGGAAACCTGTGAAGTATACTTTTAGAAGTAAAGTAAAAGGCAAGTAATAATTGCACATACATTTATTAAGATAGAAAAAAACTACCTACTCAATATGTAAGGCTAACAAGAAGGATAATTACTTCAGAGAACTAATTAACTTTATTTATTATAACCCTTAAACTATTTAGGCCAGTGGAACGTTTTCGTGATCTTTCCCCTTTCTCCTGTTATACTACTGAGCACTAACAGCTGAGCGCTGGACACTGCAGTTTGTAAGTTTAACTGCAGTTTAAAATGCACACATCTTCATTCTAACAGCTTCATACACATGCACAACAGAGCTCAAACCATCAGGCTGTACTGGACTTTTTCCATGAAAAAGCATCAAATTTCATGAAGCTCTTAATTTACCTCTAGTTTTCACCCCAGAAAATACAATAAATCCCTACCACACAGTCTATGCAAAGTTTGAGACTGATGAATGTTATGAACATCAAAGTTTCCATGCTAGTATAAAAACTTAATGCATTCTAAAAATGTACTTATTATATTGAAGCAAAGTAATTTTTGGGCTCATGTACTAATGTATAGCAATACACAAAGAAAATAATTTTCTTAAAAACAGTATCTTGCAGTCATAAGACTATATTCAGATAAATTAGCTTTCCCTATTAACCTGTGGGAAAATCTGTAACTAAAGAAAATATAACTCTAACACAAACTACTTAAGAATCTGAAAGCAACGGCTTATACTAAAATAGCAGAGTTTAACACTGCATCTTCATTGGTATGTTACAAACAGACTCACACCTTCCTTTCAAAGTTCAAAAAGTCTTCTTGTGGAGTTCTTTTTTTTGGTCATTGATAGTTACTACATATGTACTTGAAACTTGATGTCTATTTTTCAAATACACCATGGTACTACCAGTGAAATTTCCCTACCTCTTAAGAAGAGTACAAACAGTAGCTTGCCTCTACACCATCAAAAACTCACAAATTGGGGGCTGAGGGGGAAATGTCCTTATTTTAGACGCAGGAAATAGCCTGAAGAAATCAGGGAGCCTTGACTAAAGTCACCATAAGCCAAACAAAAACTTCCAACCCAAAAATCATCTTTAATTAGAAACTTTCTAATTTCTCTGCCTGTTTCCCAAGCCTCATATTTGCATTTATATCTTATGGACTGATAAGACTTCTTGCTACAGAAAAAGTGGGGTTTTGTTTGTTTGTTGCTTTTGTTTGGTTGGGTTTTTTGTTTTTTCATTGTTGTTATCGTTGGTTATTGTCTACCACCCCATAAGTGAAATCTATTTTCTGTTCTGCAGTTCAGAATACTCAAAAGTACAAAAGGACTATATCACAGTCTGATACTGCACTGATGTTCTCTATTTGTTGATATTTCATCTACTAAGTAGGAGGAGAAAAGACGATAATATGGCACACCAATTTTGATTTCAACTTCTCTGTCTTTTCAGGCAAGATTTTAAACAAGAGAAAGTATTTAAATGACTTTCCACAATCTCAAACGTCAAATGGATAAACAGTTATTTTAAAAAACCATTAAGAACAAAGTAATTTATGGTTGGCAAATATGCACTGCATGAATTGAAGAATTAACTCAAGAGCCTATGAATATACAGGATTTGAATTACTGATAAAATTACTTCCTTTGTCATCTGCCTAATTAGTCACTCCTCCTCTTCCTATCAGAACTTGATTACTTCTTTATTCCTTCCACGGTAGAAGTGAAACAGAAATCAACTGATCTGAATAGTGAAGAACATGAGATCTTGATAACAGACATCCCCCTTCTGTATTAAAAAACAAGTGATTCTTGTGCTTTGCAGAGCTGAAGACAGAGGTGTCGCATCCAATTTAAGCATGGGCTCTTTCGGTTAACGCTGCTTCTACTTTCTTCTAGACAAAGAAAGGAGGCTTAACTAAAAAACCAGTTCATTTCTATAGCTTTAGGATGGATGAACTGCAACTTCATTACACCTAAAAGACATTTGTTTATCACGACATGACTCCAAGGCAAGCAAGATCTACAGGAGATTGTCTAATCTTAAGTATGAGCTTTAGCTTAAAGTTGCAAGTTACTTGCTAAAAAAAGAAGACTGTCTTTTTCCATTGTTATGAAAAAGGTTATGTTGATTCCAGCTCCTCTGAGAAAATAAATATTTTGTGAAAACATGAGATTACTTCTGAAAGTAATTATTCAAAAAACCTCATAGTCGTATTTCTTTTTTTTTTTTCACTTTTGCTAACCCATCACTTAATAAGACAACTTTTATAAAATTAAATGTAAGGGCTTGACTGACAATGGCTCTTACAGAAGAAAGCTTGCCATTTCATCAACTTGTTTCTAAAATACACCTTTGTGAGATACTGTTATTTCCTCCCACAAAACGTGAGTAATGCAACACCACTGGAAGGTAAGTTTGATGCTGCTTAAAAACACAAGAAACAGACAGTTAGTCAGAATCACAGAAAGGTGGGGGTTGGAAGGGGTGTCTGGAGATCATCAGTCCAACCCCCCTGCCAAAGCAGGTTCACCTAGAGCAGGTTGCACAGGACTGCATCCGGATGGGTTTTGAACATCTCCAGAAGAGACTCCACAGCCTCTCCTGGGCAGCCTGTTCCAGTGCTCTGACACCCTCAAAGTTCTTCCTCATCTTCAGATGGAACTGCCTGCGTTCCAGTTTGTGCCCGTTACTCCTCGTCCTGTCACTGAGCACCAATGAAAAGAATCTGGCCCCCTCTTCTTGACACCCACCCTTTGGGTATTTATAAGTGCTGATAAGTTCCCCTCTCAGTCTGCTCTTCTCTAGGCTAAACACACCCAGGCCTCTCAGCCTTTCCTCATAAGAGAGATGCTCCAGTCCCTTAACCAGCTTTGTAGCTTTCTCTGCAGTCAACCTCCCACAGGACAGCCTGATTTGGAGGAAAATGTTCAGCTGTCTATTCTGGTTGAATCTTAAACTGAAAAATTAGGTTTCCACTCCCAGGGCATTGGAAACTTGGGAAGAAACTTCCCAACCTGCAAATACATGGTTTTAATAAATCTTTTCATTTATTCCCGACCATGTATTTGAGTTTGTCAAACTGCAATGAGAAAGGATACATCAAAAAACTCCTTTTTTCTTTCCCTGAGAATCTGTGGGTCTTAGACCCTTCTTTCCCATGAACTTATCAAGAACTTTTATGGAAACCACTCTTTATATGAAGGTGAAGTTGACCCGACTCCTTGCTTTGCCAGTAGCTCAAAGAGGTTGTCATTGCCAAAGGAAAAGGTAAGGTCAGGAACAATGCCGTCATCCCAGTTCTTCCCCAATGCTAGCCAAAATCAACTGCACTGCATAGAAGGCAGAAAGTTACATAGGAGTCATTTACACTTTGCAGTCTCAGAACTGAAGCAGCTCCAGCAGCATCAGCATCATAACACTCCCACTTTTCCTCTAAATGGCATCTCTGATTACAGCTCAAGTCCAAACTACTGATGAAAATAGTGTTATGTGTACATCACATTAAGAAGGATAAAAGTTTTGTTATGAAAGCCTGAAGGCATTTTAGACAGAAAAGAAATAATAGGAGAAAACTTCAAAAGACTCCGTTGATCTTACACTCATCAAGAATTAAAAGCAAAAGAGACTTTCAGTCCTTTCCTTACTCCAATCTGCCAAGTGGAATCACTGAACAGCTCTGACTGTGCAAGTCACTTAATACAAGACCTTTTTTGTGCTACAACTCTATTATTTAGATAAATAATCTGGAATTCTCCTGAATATGGTCTTCCCAACAAGAGTCTTCACAGTTTGTTTCAGAACCACAGTAACTAGTTCTGAAGATTGCTCCAACCATCTGATTTTACAAGCCAACATCATCTCCAATCACTTTAAAGTCATGCTGCATTGAGAAACGATATGCACAAAACCATTTCTGGGGTATGAGAAAGGCTGCAAACTGCCATGAGCCTTTGGTAAAAGAGAGAAGACAAAAAGCTCTTCCAGGAAGCACACTGAACTATTCTCTACAGAGAGCCTAGCTTCTTAATGACATCTCCAATTCCAAAGTCAGTGGAGAAAAAAAAAACCCAAAAAATCCCAAACAAACAAAACACACGCACACCCACATCAATAGTTCAGCTTTCACTCCATAGCCCTTCATGGGTAATTTTGATGTTGCTGTCACCATCTTTACTCTGCTAGTGTTGGCAACAACAGCCTGTTTCAAAAGCCATTACAATTGTTGCCAACGTTAGCAGAGCAAAAATTTGAAGTCCCCAGAAGTTTACCATTTGGCTGGCATCGTTTTTGGCCCTGTACTCCTAGAAATTAAGATACATCGCATGTAATAGCGGGTCTGAATGGTCCCAAGGCCACTACAAACCATATCATCGGTATGTTGGCAACTGTTTGACAAATTGCCAATTAACTTAGTGGGAGTGTAAGGAGGATGACAGCAGCTCACAGATGTATTAGAGTAAAAACCAAACTGCTAGGTAGATTGAAGTGTCAGAAGAACCTTTCCTATTTGCAAGGGAGGAGTAAATTCTCTCAGCTTGACACTGACAGGATTCTTTGGATGCTTACAATCAAAGCTACTTTCTAAGAGATTAGTATAATAACATACCGGTATAATAAGATTTGATAACAAAGAAGGGTTCATGAGGAAATTCTGTGATTCCACTTCCAACAGTGACAGCAGCGTGTAACATCAATACAAAGTTGTGAGGCACCAGTATCACCTCTATTTTCAGCTACAGCTTCATGTCCTGCCTGGTATTGATCCGCACAACCTGGCATCTGCGAAAAGGCACAAGGCAAGCATAACCAGCCCAAACTCCTTGTCCTACCTTCAGTCTCACTCCTCCCTGAAGGATCTTCCCCATCCACTCCTACTCTATCAACCCCTGGCTGGAGAGGCTTAATCTCCACCTACGTATCTTAACACAGAGAGACTCCACACTTGAGATCTAGCAGCACCTTTGACTACGACGGTGGAATTAACATGTTTCCTGGAGTATGGATGACGGAGTCCAGAGGGTGCTTGTTGTACTGACACCTTGCACTTCAGCTTCTACCAGAGTCTCTCCTCCCTCTTCACCTGTCTCCCAAGGACAGGTTCCTATCTCATCAATATGTCTTTTACATTCCCATGCAAATAAGAAAGTCCTACCCAGTCTGCCTCACTGCTTGTTAGAAGGAGAATGATGTACACACAGAGAGATAGAAAACATAATGCCAACAAGTATCAGAATCATGAAAAACTGAAGTGGCATTACTGGAGTGTAAATTGGGCATTAACTCTTTTTCTCCAACAGAAAAATTCTACATCTAATCTGCATCAACTGTATTCACAAATTAATTTTTTTCAGATTAGAAATTCACAGCAACTTTCCCCTCAGACAACAAACCCTTATGTTTAAAGTCTCCAAATCTCAAATTGCTTCTGTGCAGAAAGTTCCTTCTGGTCTTCTGTGGCAGATGCCTTTCATAAGAAAATTATTTGGGCTACAAAGGTGTACTGACCAAGTTAAGAAGGCCAAAACACCTAAAGAACCCTGCAAATAAATGCAAAATGAGTACTGATGACTTTTCTGTTTAGTTTCAGTGAATTTTATTCTCTGCTATGAAGCATCAACCAAGTAAATGTACTGCTGAGAAGCAGAAAATTACAGGTTGCCCAGAGAGGCTGTGGAGTCTACCTCCTTTGAGATACTCAAAAGCCATCCTCAGCAACCTGCTGTAGGTGGCCCTGACAGAACAGGGAGGTTATACAAGATGACCTCCACAGGTCTCTTCCAGCCTCACTCACTCTGTTAAATAATGACGATTTGTACCCAATGAAATACAACTTTTACTGTGCACACAGTATTAAATATTAAAAAGAGAATTCCAAAGCATCTTCCAAAGTAATGGATTTAGAGAGAAGAAACAAATTTTTGAGTTTGGTTTGTTGGGTTTTTTTAAGAAGCTTCTAACCAAAATACAGACATAAAATAACTAACCTGGTTTTATCTCAAGAACTCCATTTTCTTGGAATAGTAAGCATAGTATCAGCTACCAGTGGCCAATAAAGACAAATGCCCTGACTGTTCTTCCTTCAGGTTTTCCCCTTTGAAATAATCATTACAGCTATAATACAAGTCCTACTAACCATCTTCTGAAAAACGTAACTTCCCCAGCCACAAAATAAGGAAACATTCCCTAGTTGAAATCTCTAGACGTCAGGAGAAGCTTCTGGCCTCTTCTTCTTTGGAAAGTGCACTCCAGGTGACATACTTAAATTCATTTAGTCAGGGGATTTTTTTGGTCATTACTGATGTGCTGAAAAAGAAGCCCAGTCTCCATAGAAACGGTATTTTCATAGCAGTCAGTGAGTACATGGGAAAACAGTCATCTTGTATTAACACATTTTATATGTTGATATCTAACATCAACAGACTTTATCAGGAAGTATCAGTTTTCTTCTGAATATATTCATACCTTAGAATTTAATACCATCTGAATACAATGCAGCACTATGTGAATACGATGCAGCTTTTGGGAGAAAAAAGATAAAGACATAATTACTCAATATTTGTGTAACCATTACAATTCAAGGATTTCTTAATGGTTTGGTTTTTTTAAAGTTAATATTGTGACTCATTAAGATCTGTAGGAAACAAGTACATATTCCACTTGTGTTTCCAGATCAGTTACAAGCTCTGTAACCCAGACACACACACAAGCTAGAAATACATTTAGGTAGCTCCCCTACAGTTCAAAATAAAGCCTTAGTTTGTGTAGTGTTTTCTACAGAGGTTTCCAAGCATGAGGTCTTTGCATCATCTCAGACCATGCAACTGAAGAAACAAGAAAACTTTCACATATTTCTCAACCCTCAAAAAGAAACAGAAAAATGAATGTATATAAGAAATTTCAGAGGGAAAGCTGAAATAAAGAAATCACAGAGTGTTAGGGATGGGAAGGGACCTTGAAAGATCATCTAGTCCAGTCCCCCTGCCGGAGTAGGAACACCTAGATGAGAAATCAGCAGTTGGATTTAAATTATGATCTATTATAAAAAGATCTTAACTACTGTCCCCATGACAGTTTGTATTGTATAAATATTGACAGGGAGTGGCAATCTTTCAGTTAGTTAAAGCCAATCGTTTACAAGATTTTGAGTATCAGAATAGACTTTGACCTGTGCTCCAGTTAGAAGCTGGTACTGATCCTGTGCTGGTTCTCCCCTAGCAACATGGGCAGCTAACTGGACCAAGCAACTGCTGCTTGTCTAGAGAGTCTCTAGGTCACTGTCATTAAAGATGCACCACAGCACGTTATACTCTGCTGATGTTGTCTGGATATCCATCAATACTGAAAAGCCCAAGAAGAAACGACTAGAAATCACTCTACAGGAGACCAAATCATCTCAGCAGAGCAAAACACTATGGACAACAAGAGCTCCAAACCACTTTTCTTCTTCACAAAGATCAAGTTTCAGCTCTTGTTCAACCACTGCTAATTCAGGTATTTATTTCAGCAGACTACTAAGAAAGCTAAAAGATGGTATTATTTGCATTTGTTTTAAATGAGCCATAACTGGGTGTTGTCCGCATAGTGCTAACAGTTTTACCAATATTGTCTTCTCATCCTCTGGCTTTGTTGCTGCTTGAATGACTGGACAAATTAAGTCAAAGACTGAATAGTTTTCAATCATACTCTAACTTTGTTCTCAAAGAAGAAAAGTTCAGTTTTTCAGTATCTCCATTTGGAACTGCAATTTCTTGATGACAAAAGAGCATAATAGAGATAAACAGCATCAAGCAACTTCCACAAAAAAAAAAAAAAACCCAGAAGTTTTTAATTACATGTTTTGGGACATCTCAAATTCAAGATAAACATCCTGTATCAAGACAAACATCTCAGTACTCCTTGGTAAGAGACCTAAAAAAGCTTTTTATTTTTATGTAGTACTAAAGTATGTCCTAGGGAATTCTGCTAACAGCAGCTGTGAGGCTACCAATATCATCTGCTCACAGTACTTCCAAATATTTATTAAGTTCTCAATGAATGGCTCCTGAAGCTATCATTGTCCTCAAAGTCAAAGATTTATGGACTAACAGGTTGATTTTCAATTTGTCCAACAAACAAACTCCAGGTGTTTCCCTCTTCCTTCCCACTGCCCCCAAAGAACCAAAACACTCTGCAGTTGCCAGGGAAAACGACATTGCTTACAAATATTTTTACTTGATAAGAGCATTTATAATCTACTACAAAGTTTTGGATTGTTTTGGGTCTTTTTTATTCCTCTTGTTGAAACCTGTCTTAACATCGACTTTCTACTATCATTCTTGATTAAAACTTTTATAGTCAAAAATAATTTCATTCCTGCAGTTTCTATTTTTATGAGCAGAAGAATTGGCTAAGTTAGCTGTTATTCCTGTATAAAACCTACCATTTACTGTGAATCAACCGCTAACATTTGACAGCCCCACCACCTCTACTATTAACTCCCTAGAGGCTTAGATAATATTTTAAGTCTTCTAAGAGGTGCAACTTGAAATGAGAATCCACCCAGTTACTGCACTTCTGTAGTGTCCTAGCAAAATCTTTGGTACCAAGTTACATATTTTATCATTAATTTTATGTCAACCTATATATTTCATAATTCCTAGTGAAGAGCAGGCAGTATTCACCCTCAACTCTAATCAGCTTTGCATATAAAGCTTGGATATGGTAAATTGAAGACACAGAACTATATTTCTAGATTAGCCAGAAGTCTTATTTTAGATCTAACTACAGAATCAGAGAATCACAGAATCATTTGGGTTGGAAATGGCCTTTAAGGACCATCTAGTTCCAACCTCCATGCCCATGGGCAAGGACATCTTCACTAGATCAGGTTGCTCAAAGCCCCATCCAACCTGACCTTTTATTGCTCAGATTCTAAAAGTACAGTTAACACTGTTTCAGTGAAGGTGATTTTCAACAGGTGATTCTGATAGGTAAGAAATTCTGAAGTAAAGGTACTTTGAGTTATACTCTTTACTTTTTTTTTTTCATTAATTTACCAAATCTCTAACCACAAGATCTTCAGAATTGCTTTCTAACAAGTTAAGCAGAGGAGGAAAAAAGGTCTAGTGCCAACAGGGGAGAAAAAGTCTAGTTACAGCAGAGATTTGGAACTCCAAATCCCAAAGAGGGTAAGATCTTCTCACCTTTTCCTGTGCAAGACAGGGGAACAATAATTCATCTAGCTGAATCTGAAATAGACCTAGGAAAAACAGGTGAATCAAGCTCTGTACTTGTCTTATTTTTGGTACAACAAAAATGGAAAGCTCTTGAGACTAATAAAGTTTGTCATATGCAGTGTTTATTGTTGTCATTTATTTGAAGCCAAACTGCTGAACAAGTGAAATGTCTGACACTCTTGAAGATTAAGACCATCAAAAGTCTGAAGTTTTAAAAATCAACTATTTGAGTAATTGACTAAGTACCTGAATAACTGAGTTACTCGAGTGTCTACATAAAACATGAAAAGACTCTGTGAGTTATCAGAGCAGAGAGAGAGTCAAAAAGCATTTTCATTAAAATTTACTAGTTATTTTTGAATCAAAAGCACAGGCAGCTTCAGGTCAAGATGTCCCTCATCCACTCACCTGTTACACCCCTCTCTCCCCACCCTCCAAAGACTGGAGGGCCATAAACCCCTGGGATTTAGTAAGCAACACAGAGGAATAAGAAATCTGGTTTTATTCCATAATTGTTGTAAAGTATGCTCATTGAATATTACTTTCCACTGCTTAATATCATTAATGAGACACTAAGCTCAAGTTAATAGCTAGTTACTTACATTGCCTTTGGCTCTACTTAGCACACCTCTGATATTCATCAGTATCTGATCACTGCACACCCCAGAACGTGACTACCTAACACAGCCTTCACAGTCTTATTAGATCTTTTTAGGACTATAGGACTCCTAGTACGTGATATTTAGAGAAAAAGTGTTACCTTATGCTGTGGCACATGCTTTACATAGAACCTGGGCTTCAGTCTCCTCATGGCTCACTAGAAAAGACAGTCTATCAAAGATTTCCTAGCCGAGTAGTAAATCAAGTGCATGGAAGCCCCAAATAAACAAACAAATTTAGACAGTTGCAAGTTAGTCCCTTTTCTTATTCTGTTTTTATTACAGTTGCATAAGAGAAAACAGGAAAAATAAACATATCTCTCTCCTGCACCTCAGCTTTACGAATTTCCTTCCTGCAGCATGTAAATTGAAGTTACATAGTCCTTAGTGTGTCTCTTCCGCCTGCTCTGTTGTCAGCACTCTTCTCCCACACCTTCCTGAAACAGTAACACGCCTTCCTTTGTATCAGCCCTCTCCCCATGTCTCTCTTTAGTATTCTCATACTAATTCACATATAAATTCAGAATCTTTCTAGCATACAGAACCTAGCTTATGCTGTTTACAAAAACCAAAATGGTTACAAAACTGATTTAAAGGTTATTCCATGCCTGCCTTTTAGTCTACAGGGGCTACAAACTGATGGTGAACAAGAGTAAGAATAGAAGCAAATCAAAGTATAGCTAAAGAGGAGAAAACCAGCCTAAGAGAAGCCAAGGGCATTGCTGAGACTTTTCTTCGCACAGCCAAAAAAGTGTATTTCTTGAATCTAAAGGAACTCCAGCATTTTATGCCTACACATATAGAATATCAGATGCTAAATTTAAAGTGTCTGCGTACCAGTTATTCATATACACTCAGATACACACAGTTAGCCAATATCTTTGCTCAGGAAAAGTGAAAGCAATTATAAATAACATCAATTCACAACTTTCAAAGGAAAAAAGGTTTTTGGATCTAAAAGGTTTTATAAAAAAGGATTTTTTAAAATGTAGTCTGAGCATAAAAACGTGATTTTATTTTCTTTTTAATTGTACCAGGGCTAGAGCTTGACAAGTCTCCTTCTCTAACTGGGGGGCTGGAGGAGGGGAATGGGGTGCTCATCTTAGAGGGTATTTTAAGTGCAGATCAATTACACCTACACCTAAGCATTTCTTCCTTAAAAAGATATCCACATAGATTATAATGTATTTGATATATAAAGAGTACCTCGGGCCAAGAGCGATGCTTGCAGTGTGAATCATCACACTAAGAACTGGTGTAAAATATTTAAACTTTTTTCAAACGGTTAGGATACTTAAATTCTATGGAAAAGAGCCCAAGAACCAACTCAGGGTGAGAAATACAGAACAAAGTACAAGTCCAGCCAGTAGAGATTGGTACAGTGACCAAACGTGTACAAAGTTAACCCACCAGCTGGTGTCTTCAAAAGAAGCATTTTCTTTTTCAATTGTTATGGCTTAAAAGAACAATATCTGTAACTAGGGCTAGCAAAAAAAAAACCCAAAACACAACAAAAAAAACCCACCATAATTCTGATGACTATACCATAAGAAACTGCCTTCATATGCAAAAGTATGCCCAAAAATCTCAGAAGATTTCTTAAAAATTGACACTTTAAAGGACATCCTTAAGATCCAAGATGTAAACACACATTCTGAAACTTTACAGAAGCATCCCAACAAGTTCGTTCCCAAACTGACTACAGCTTAGTTCCAAATTGCAATTAAGATAGCTGAAAAGGGACAAATCCATAGACTGATTAAAAGGTGAAGGAACACAGTTAAAGATACTATCAACTGCACATTTGATACCTGCAACCTCCTTACTATCACTGTAGGAAGGTCTCTATAGCATGGCAAGCATTAAAGCACATTCTAGCAAATTGAGTCAAGGTTAAAATGAAACTCTGTATCTATATTCTTGACATCTATCAATAGAAGCCGGGTGTAAAAATTTGACAGTAGTTATTTGACAGTAGTTATCAAAATTGACAAAGTAGATCATAAGCATCAGGGCTCTTGTCATTAGCTGTGGTTCTTGGATGACAGATATGTAAAGTAGATCAAAAGAAGTTAACTGGAAGATGCAGTGCTATTTTCCCTTGTGGCAACAACATCCACAAGGCTCTGCTTTTACCCAGAGACATAAGTTTGACCTGTCAACACTTCAGAAGCACACAAAACAGTAGTAAGCTAAATGGAATACACAGTATCTTGAAATTGTACAGATTCTTTCATTAGATTCTTTTTACTTCTCCACCACCTTCGGCTAAGATGAGCTTTCTGCTAAGAGCTGTGCAGCAGAAGATGAACAATGATTATTAAGAGCTATCTCCACCCCCACGCCTCCCTTCCCCCCAACCCCAAATGTCAGAGTTCATATTAGGAACAAATTCAACTTATGTGTTCTCCTCTCTTGAAAACAGAAAGCCGGGGGAAAAAATACACTGAAGAACTCGTATCACTTTCTACAAAGAAATTCTCTACTTCAGCAGAAAGGCACAAATTACAATTTGCTACTATTTAAGGGCATCTCTAGGCATATCTACATACCCAGCTATATCCCAAAGAAATTGGTTGGATTTGGCATATGCTTTGTTTAGGCACTTTTTATAATCAGAACCAAAATATCATCCACTTTTGCCAAGATTATGTTGGGTTTATGTCAGGAAGCATCATGGTTTGCTTTCTTATGATGCAACTGTAACACTGACAGCAATGGAGAGACCCACTGGACCATCAGGTATGATCACAGGGAAACGATAAGCAAGCAGCCCTCTATCCCAGGCCTAGTACATCAACTAGTTTAAAACGCATTTAAACCCCTGCCATGACCACTTTCTTCTCCACCTGTAAGAGCATATTAACCTTAGAGCCGTGTTTTACACATCATTTGCTAACATTTGCAAACGTCTACACTAAACAGGCTGAAGTCAGTGCTGCTGTGCTTAACCACAACTTAATAAAAAAAAAAAAAGCTGCTGAAGAGGGAATTGGCGTATCCGAGCTATTTACAGTCTTCTGCTCACACACAGGACTGGCACTCATGAATTACGCTTCTGTACAAAGCGTCCACCGCCCTTTATGACTGCTGGTGAAGAAAAGAAAGGTGCATGAAGCGGGAGGGATGACAGGTCTGAGGCAGGGCTGGGCGAGCGCCTCCTTGGCATGAAAGCCACCCTCCCTGCACAGAGACACTCACGCACCCTCAGCTCAACGCTGAGTAAACAAAACACGAGTGCGGAGTTAGGCAGGGTGGTGACTCAGCCCGGAGTGCGAGATTCGGTCCCACAGGGTAGGAAATTCGGGGAGCCGAGACCGGGGGCCCATCGGAGCTCCCTACTCACCAGCAAACAGTCCACGTTCACTTCGGATTTGGGGTCCTTTAAAGTCACGTCGATTTTTTCAAACCGAGACTCAAAACTTTCTCCCGTCGACATGTTTCCGCAGATAAAAAGTTTCCCTTATTCCAGCGCAAAGTACGGTTAAAAATAATGAAAAAGTAAAAAACAGGAACAAGCGAGCACAAAAGAGAAACCACACAGCCTATACCAGGCTGAGGAGCGCTTCCTGCAAAATCCCTTCAATCACAGAAGTCTCTGGGGCAAGTCCCCCACGCTGCCCCGCCAAGGGGAGAGAAAACCGAAGGGGAGTCCGCGGCCGGGGGGGG